>NW_007252781.1:0-44942 GCF_000164805.1 Carlito syrichta | reverse complement strand
TGTGTGTGTGTATGTACGTATGTGTGCGTGTGTGTGTGTGTGTATGTATGTGTGCGTGTGTGTATGTGTGCGTGTGTATATGTATGTATGTATGTATGTATAATTGAGGGACTACAACCCAAAGTGCCAACTATGATGGTAATAGTTTCAGAAACAATGACAAACCACTAGGTATTTTGCAGCAGTGAATTTTTACCTTTTATGAGAATACTATATGCTATACACTAATTTGGAATCTAAGACAGACAGACATACCTTGGTAATAAATTCCGTTGAGGTGGCCAGCATGACACTTGTTCATCCACCAACCAGATCCATCCTGTTCGGCACAGTTGCCTTCAAACTTATCATTGTCATTGTCCCAGGTACTGAACTGCATGCCATTGTGGGATGTGAAAAACTTGTCACTGGGATCATCGCCAAAGTCATAGCCATCAAAGGCATCTCCAGCGTCTCCACCAATGAAGTATGCATATGTCAGACGGTACTTGTCAGCCTCGGGTCCCACCTTGAACATGGCATAGTCTGCAGTACTATGAAGAAGGGAATAGAGACATCATACCTTGAGCCAATTCAGGGATCTCAGGAGTTCCCTCTTTCATTGGACAGTTACTTGGAATTGTTCACTTTGCTTCTTAAGGCTGAAATGTTCTCAGTAAGTAAAGATTTTTGCAAATCTAGCAAGACGCAATAGATGTGTGAGCCAGTCCAGAGCTCATGAACGCCACCCAGAATGAGCCCACAAGCCTTTAAGGAATCCCAATGAAAATGAAAAACTTCACTTACTTAAATGCTTTTTGTTTTTTTATCCTAAGATCAAATCAAGATGTGTGGATAAATTGGACTAAGTTCATATTTGCTACTTTTATTTAAATGTTTAACATTGCATACATATTGTCATAGATCACAAAAACTATCTGACAGTGAGTGACCCTTAGTTACTGCACAGAACTTGATGGAGATACGACTCCATTAGCCCCTCATACCACCTGAAGGGTGAGGTGCTAAAGGGTTTCTCTTTCCCAAGGCATGTGGTAGTGGCAAGAGGGAGAGCTCCTGAGGGCATTACAAAAACAAAGTGGTCCCTTTGTGGTCCATAGAACATGAGCTTAGGAGTCAGAGAGAGATTCTCCACTAGAAAAAACTGTGAAAGAGAATCGTAATTCTATAGAGTGGAGGGAAGAAAGGGCCTTGGTAGATGAACTGAAATTTCCAGAAAATATTTAACTTCTTTCCTAATCTCTAGTACTTGGGAAGTGGGAGTTATTCTCATAGGAGACATTCTACTGACGGTGGTATTTGCTAGGCTAAAAAAAAAAAAACCCATATGTTTAAGACAGCATATATTTCATTACTGCATAAACATAACAGGAGGGTTGGGCATTTTCTGTATTTTCATTAAGAATGCGTGCTGAAGATCACCAAATAATTCTGAGCAGAGGGAAGGTTCTAGATTACCAAAAAAAGCTAGCCAGTTTACTTTTAGGGTAGCCCATGATTTGAGAGAAAAAATGGTCATGAAAGCACAGGGAAATCTGAAGAGGTCAGATTTGATTTTCTTTTTTTTTTTTTGAGTTGGAATCTCACTCTGTCGCCCCGACTGGAGTGCAGTGGCCGCTCCCGGCCACCGCAGCCTCAACCTACTGGACTCTGACGATCCTTCCGCCTCAGCCTTCCAAGTAGCTGGAACTACAGGCGCGCGCTACGATGCCCGGCTCATTTTTTGATTTATTGTAGAGATGAGGTCTCGCCAAGTTGCCCAGGTGGGTTTCGAACCCGCAGGCTTAGGCAATTCACTCACCTCGGCCTCCCAAAGCACGGGATTACAGGCTGAGCCACCGAACCTGGCCCAGATTTGATTTTCAGTCAGAATTGTTAAGAAGGCAGGTTCCAGAGTCAGACTACTCAAGTTCAAATCTTACATCCCATTTACCAGAAATGTGACTTTGGGCAAGTTAATCCAAAAAAATTGGGATAAATAATAGTACTTGCATCATGAAATAGTAATTTGGATTAGATTAAATTATACTTTCATGCTCAGTTTCCGGCACATATTAAAAGCTCAGTAATGAGTTATTTTTCTAAATGCTTAGAATAAGCAAACCAAAACACTCAGATTCATCTTAAATAAGACCCACCCACCTCTTTGGACTGCCCAAGAACCCAACTGACTCCTAGGAAAAATGGCTGGATGTGCTCTTTGCATTTTCCAGGTTGTCTTTGCCATTGGTCTATTGATAGTTGGGAAGTACACATTCCTGACAATCTCTGCAATATAAAGAAGTCCTTTCTAAAAGGTACCTGGTTCTGCCATTCCAGTCTTCCAGCTGTACTCGTAATGCATATGGGATTGCAGACTGTGTGCTTATCAGATGAATCTTCTCATTTCCCAACCAAAACTCTGTGGTGCCAGTAGGAGACAGATGTCCAAACCCTTCTTTATATTGAATCCAGTTTTTCTTGAAATCCAGACTGCCATCAAGTCTCTAATTATACAATTGCACAGACATAAGTAGAGATTGAAGTATCAATGCATGTAAAGAAAATGCAATCAACATTTTGTTGAAAATATGGAAAGTATGACCCTATCAACTGCCAACTGAGTGTGGACAAGCTGCCTCAGTTTCCTCATGTATCAAATAGGAAAAATGATGCTTACTTCTTAGGATTGCATGAGGGAATATAAGAGAATTACTTAGCCGGGCTTGGTGGCTCAGCCTGTAATCCCGTGCCTTTGGGAGGCTGAGGTGAGTGGATTGCCTGAGCCTGCAGGTTTGAGACCCGTCTGGGCAACGAGACCTCATCTCTACAATAAATAAAAAAAAATCAGCCGGGCGTGGTAGCGCATGCCTGTAATTCTGGCTACTTGGAAGGCTGAGAGGGAAGGATCGCCGGAGCCCAGCAGGTCGAGGCTGCGGTGGCCGGGAGTGGCCACTGCATTCCAGTCTGGGCGACAGAGTGAGACTCCAACTCAAAAAAAAAAAAAAAAGAGAATTACTTAAAAGAGTGTCTGGCATATGGTACATTCTTAATTCATGGTAGAATAAAGGACACCTAGAAATTTCAGAACTCAGAATTGATATTGATAATTCTTGTACTGATGGTAGAATGTTCAAACTATTGCTCAATCTGTGTCTACCAACCAAAACTTCCATGGTTCACTCCCTCTGAGCTCCCCCTGCAGTTCTGCAGGAGTAGCTGTAACAGTGGCAGGAAGTAAATAGAAGGTAATTACAGGAGCCAGGAGAGCAGTGGCTATCAGCAGCTGACAGCGGGCAACAAAGGGCCCTTGCCCTGGAGCAGCCTCACTGTATACTGTGGGAGGGCTTCATCTTTTTGTGAGGAGCAGTCTCAGGTCTTGCTCTACGTGATGAAAGAGGCCCCTTCTTGTTCTCTGTCACTATGGTACAATGACTGTGTCATCATGAATCTATAAAGGCAGTGCCAACACAGTATAGAGTCAAAGCACAAACACTGAAACCAGACTGCTTGGGTTCAAATCCTGACTCTGTTATGTGATATGGGGCAAGCTACTTAAACTTTTGTGCCTCAATTTCCTCCTCTGTAAATAGGGGTAATAACAGTACCTACCTCATAAGGATGTTACAAGGATTAAATGAGTGAATATTCACCAGGTGCTTAGAAGGGTATCTAGTGTAGGACCGAAACACTGCAGACATTTACTGAATATAATAGTGAAGAAAAAAGTTAACCTTCTGAAGCACAGTCCATCCATTTCCATTTCCATCAATTTCACAGTAGACTAAGAACTGCTGCTTAGCTTTCAGAGGTTTGATAAAGTAAAGCCCACTCTGTTTGGCTCCCTTATTGGCGATGTCTTGACAATCTGAAGAAGGAGAAGAAATTTTCACTGTTATCTGAAATCCAGGTAACACAATACCAGCCTTGCAAATGAGCTTTTAACATGTAGTAAACTATTCATTTTCTGAGAAGTGTTTTCTTACTTCTCACATCGTCATTCCTTTCAAACTATTTTTAGCTGCTCCAGAAAAGACTAGGCAACTGAAATCCTTAGACTCAATGGCTGGATGCTTTCCAACTTATTCCTATACATTCCAATACATAGAATCTCCTTTACTTTGTATATTTACTTTGATGGACATAATCCCAGTATAAACCTCCACACTTACCTTTCCCAGTTGTCTCTTGTATTTGTACCGTGTCTTTGCAAGGTTCTTGGCACTTTGCTTCAAGCTGGGCTACCTTCTGCTTCAGGTTAATGATCTTTTGATTATTTGAATTATATATTTCCTGCAAAAATCTACAAACAAAACAAAAGATAAATATTCCTTTGGGAAGAGTAATTTTGTATTTTCTTTTAAAAATGTGGCCTTGTTTGCTCAAGAATGACTTCCTGATAAATTATTCCATTATTGGAAAAACTGTAATTAATGTTACCAAATTCAGGTGAATTAAATGCTAAGCTTTTTGAAAAACACACACACAAAATCAATTAAAGCAGGGATGCAATTTTGACCTGAATATTTTCACCTAGTACGGGGCATGCAGTCTCAACTCTGAACACAAATAACAAAGTCCTTGTCAGAAACAAATGTAAGTGATAATTCTGAGTGTCCCAAATTCACAAGAGGCAGCAGATAACCACCTATGTGAGTGAGGAGCCTGGTTAGTGGGAACTTCTCCTGATGATTAAGAAGCAGGAAAAAGCCAGGCACGGTGGCTCAAGCCTGTAATACTAGCACTTTGGAAGACCGAGGCGAGAGGACTGACTGAGTCCAGTGGTTCAAGACCAGCCTGGGCAACTCGGTGAGACCTCATCTCTACAATAAGTCAAAAAATTAGCCGGGCGTGGTGGCATGTGCCTGTAGTTACAGCTACTTAGAAGGCTGAGACAGAAGGATCGCCTGAGCCCAGCAGATCGAGCCTGCAGTGGCCATGTGTGTGCCAAAGCAGCTTGAGAAATTGAGATTTAGGGGAAGAAAAATTGAGGAAGACACTAAAACTGAAAACCTTTGTACAGAAAGTTTGAGTCCCTAGGAAGCGATTAACAGAGACATTTCATTTTCAAACAAAGGGAGGAGAATGCACAGATTTGTTCTGCTGTGATCAATGTGTATGCAGCTTTACAATGTTTGTTAAACTTAGTCTCTTAAGACGTGCTTTTTTTTCCTGCTCCACCTTCAATATACTTTAGTAGCCAATATTCTTCCTATGCCTCTGTTTGCTAGTTTCTTACCACCAATTTGTTGACTTTTTATTAAAAATTTTATTTTCAACCCCCAAATTCCTGAGTTTGAGTTTATGTTGTAAGATAAATGGGGATGGGAGAGAAAATATTTAGATAAATGTGGTTATAATTGCATTTGGAGACATCTAGAACATCTTTCTCCAATGTAATTATTTAAAAGCGATTATAACCCAGTACAATTTATATTGTGCTGAAAACTCCTAATTGTGTTCAAGATAGTAAGGTGTAATGCTAATTGGATATTATGAGTGAAAAAAAAAACCATAAAGATTACTTTCACTGAAGTATGGAATATTAAATAAAAACTAAATCAGTCTTGTAGAGCAAATTAAAACAAAAAAATGCTTACCGAATACTTGCTTCATGTGTTAAAATCAATGCTTCATATTTCATGATTTCTTCTACCATTTTCTTGGAATTCACAGTGGCTTTCTCTATCACATCTGTAACATTAGATCACAGACATAAAGACACTTAAGCAAATAGAACAACTAAGACAACAGCCACAGAACTTCACAGATGATGATCTTATTGTAAGTCTTTATTTTCTCACTTGGTTTTGATGGTTCATCAGGATTGTAGCTGACTTGGATTGCTTTGACCAGTTCTTTGGCTTCTGATGTTTTGTTTTCTACTTGATTTAAGATGTCTTCCAAAGCCTGTAAATCCCTGTCTACTTTGTTTTGGTAAGTAGACAAGAAATCTGCAATGCCGCAGGTAGTTGGGCAATAGCTACCCTGAAAATATAGCAATAAAGTGATTTAAAACACTGACAAATGCTACACTCAAAATCTATGAATAAAAATAGCTAAAACCTAGACTATGTGTTTAAAAACTTTCAAGTCTCTCTCTCTCTCTCTCTATATATATATTGTGTGTGTGTGTGTGTGTGTGTGTTGGAGTCTCACTGGGTGGCCCAAGGTGGAGTGCAGTGGCACACTCATGAGCCACCCCAGCATCGACCTGCTGGGCTCTGGTGATCCTTCACCTCAGCCTTCCAAGTCGCCAGAACTATAGACACGTGCTCCCACACCCGGCTAACTTTTTTGATTTATTGTGGTGACACGGTCTCCACATTTTGCCCAGGCTGGTCTCAAACCCGTGGACTCAGGCAATCTTCTTGCCTTGGCCTCCCAAAGTGCTGGGATTACAAGGCTTGAGCCACCGTGCCTGGCCATCAAATGTTATTTATAAGAGAATTGCCCCTATGCCTCTGCCCCTCTTCAGTTCAAACATGAAACAACACACATAAAAAGTACTTACGAATCTTTCATCTAAGATGCAACAGTTGTCTTTGGTAGCAACGTACTAAAGGAGAAAAAAAAACAGAAATTTCACTAGTTTGTCACCTGTTTTCTTATTTGCCAGCTTTCTGAAATGTGTTTTGTGAACAGCACACTTACAGCCAGGCATGTTGAAGAGAACAACGAAAGAGCATGGAAGTAGAGAATGAAACTCCGGGGGTGCAGGGACCAACTCATGATGTCTGGAGTGCTCGGTGCTCCGAGCCTAGTCAGCACTGTGACCTCTCTGGCTTCAATTGTCCCTTTATGTGAGTTCCTGGGATGGCTGGAACTGTTAGAGGCTGGAGCTGATCACGGGACCTCCTTACCAGAAGGGTGGGGAGGTCTTTCCCGTTCTTTTTTCCTCATCCTGGTTTCCAACCTACGCTCGGACAGTTTCCCAGATTCTGCACACAGGTTTAAGCTCCTCCTTTTTGGCCCAACTCAGCTTTTAGCCTCTGATCCAAAATCATCTCCAAAGCCTAGTAAAGCATTAGCCATTGCTGTGAGGAGGGCGGGGGGTCTGGGAGGCTGCATGACGCAACTTCTTCTAGTACATGGTTGAGAGAGCAAACAAAGAGCTCTGACCTCCACCAGAGCAAACCCAGCCCATCCTTAGGATGGGGCCTGCTGCCATAATCTAAATTACCTAAATAACTTTTTTTAGTTCAGGGATGAGGTTACAGAATCATTTTTAACCTGTGTCTATGGCAGAAGGAGACTTGACCTTTTCCTGTGTCTCTATTCAGTATTCTCAGGAATGAATGACATTCCTGCCCCTCTTGTTTGAACCAAATTCCTAGGTCCTCAGTCCTCAGTGAACTTTTGAAGAACTTACTGGCATGACACCCATGTGCTCCAGAGAAGAAAGGAGCCAGGAGTTCACTGTTCCATCTAGTTTCCCCAGTGGAAAACCTGAGTACAGGAGGCAGGGACTAGGAAAACCCACTTCCCTCATATCTGACAATAATAGAAACATAGCTGAAGGACTGGGGCAAAATGGTACATTGAGGAGAGGTCGTCAGCTTGGTTCTGTTCCTACAGCTTCCTTGTGTATTGGGAAAACATGCCTGTAGTCCCTTCCCATTGGTAATTTACAAATTGTGCATTGCACTATTGTTTTTTGTTTTAGTCTTAATCTCACTTTATTGCTTGTGCTGCAGTGCAGTGGTATGGTCATGGCTCATCACAGCCTTGATCTCCTGGGATCAAGGATCCCAGGTGATCCCCTAGTCGCAGCATCCCAAATAGCTGGGGCTACAGGTGTGCGCTTCCATGCCCAGCTAATTTTTGTAGTGACAAGGTCTTGCTATGTTGCCTAGATTGGTCTCAAACTCCTGGGCTCAAGCAATACTCCCACCTCAGCCTCCCAAAGTGCTGGGATTATAGGTGTGAGCTGCCGTGCCCGGCCTTACACTATTATGAATGTCTTTATTTTTGGTTATTCATCAGCCCTCTTCTGAAACTAAGGTTGCTGCAAATTTTAATAAATTATATTAATGGGAGAATAACATCTAGTTGGAAGGAAATTCTAACATCTTAATGTTTAATTTCAAGCCATTAAAAAAGAATGTTTATGCTTTGACTTGAAAACAGATAAGGCAGGGCTTGGGGGCTCAGTCTTTAATCCCAGCACTTTGTGAGGCTGACGCGGGTGGATTGCCTGAACCCATGGGTTCAAGACCAGCCTGGACAACTTGGCAAGACGTTGTCTGTACAATAAATAAAAAATAAGCTGGGCGTGGTAGTGCGCACCTGTAGTTCCGGCTACTTGGAAGACTGAGGCGGAAGCACCACTGGAGTCCAGCAGGTCAGTACTAGGGTGACCGTGAGCATGCCACTGCACTCCAGTCTGGGCGACAGAATGAGACTCCAACTCCAAAAAAAAAAAGAGTGAAATCAGAGCTAAATCTATATGTTCAGTAAATAGCAAAGAATGATAACAAAGTGGATCCATCAAAACCAGACTTGTTGCCTCTTCTCTCCTCCTTCACAGCTCCTCTCCCTGGCTGGTCAGTTATTGCCAATCACATCAGCATACCACCAGCCAATGAAAAGTCTTGCAATCTTTCTCATCTATCTTATCTGCTCATCTAATCAGTTGTCAATGTTGAATTCAACATGACAGTGTTGGTATTACTTTCAAACAGCTCCACATCTTTAGTGGCATTTACAGCAAGCTTATATTACACGTATACATGTTGTATCTACTTCATTAGATTATAAACTGATTTCTATGGCTACAACACCTAACAGTATTGTTTAACACTCAAGAAACATTTGATGACTTAAATGAGTTGCCTCTGTGAGAGGTAGGGGAAGGGGGGATGAAAAGTAGGACTGGGAAAAAGGCTTTATTTTCTCCATATGCTCTAAATTTTTAGAATTTTGAAAACATATATATGTTCTCCACTAAAATGTGATTAAAATATGACATTACTGGTCATTCACAATGATTTATTTGGTGTGCTAGTAATACTTCTTGATTTTTTTATTTCAATATCAAAGATGACTAAGACTTTGCCTTTAAGGTGAATATAGCTCAACTGGAGAACATATATGTATACACAAAGGGTCCCGAAAAATGTATGCACATTTTAAGAAAAGAAAAACTGTATTAAAGTTGTAGATGGATACAAGTCATGTTGGCTTCTGTAAGTACAAGAGGTGCTCAAAGTGGTTACTATCAGCATCTAGATACTTCTGATATGGCCAACTAAAAGCAATACATACATAGTATACTTTTTTTGGCACCCTCAATCCTTGTTATAAGTTCTGGTGACCATCTGCTTGAATTTGAATCCTCTTTCTACAACTCACTAGCTATGTGACTCTGTACCAGTTACTTAATCTCTCTGAGTTTCATTATCCATGTTGATAAAACAGAGATAATTTTTACAGAAAATTTTAACAGATAATTTTTACAGAAAATGTTAAATAAATATATTTGGCATAAAATTTGTATAAATAGGAATTCATTTAATATAATTGTAAGAGGGACCATTATTGGTAGATTTGGCTCATGGGAAACAAGCTTTGTTGCTCCAGCTACAGAAGGTTCTCTATAATAAATAATGTGTTGCAACTAACTGTAGTCTGCTTCTGTAATGCTCCCCAGTAAAGTACCTGGTTTTTCAAAAAAGTCTATCCAAATTAGTTCCACCCATTGAAGGTCAAATGATAATAGAAATAGATTGCGTGCTTTGTGAGAAGGTGTACTTTCTTTCAGTAAGAGTATTCAATCCAAGTGTATTCAGACATAGCATGTTGTCATTGTCATTCTTTTTGCAAAAGACTGTAAAATTTTGCTTTGTTTCCATTAGATGCTTCAACATGTATAATATTTATAAGGTTGATAAACATTTACATTGAGAAAATTAGAAATTCTATCTTAACCCACTTTAGAAGTTTAGGTACTTGTATTTCTGACGTTTTAATAACTTTTATTGGCATCTGAGATGTGTTATCACAGTTTTAGAGAAAAAGATTTGCTTTTACCACGATCTTGATCCCTAAATCCAAATCATGTTAGACAAGATATGCTCTCAGAGAAAAAAATGGCCAACAATAATTTTGTGACCTATGTTGACCTTGAAGTCACTCTAGTATCACTTGTGTTTATTAAATTTTAACTAGTTGTTTCATATTTGGGCCAATTTTTTCTTTGATAAATGATAAATGATTAGTGAATTCCAGGAAAGAAGAATATTTCTTCAATCACAGTTTCTTTACTTCCAAGCTTGTTTTTTGAGACAATAGCATAAGTAATCTTTCAGCCAAAATAATTTAATTTAATTCAGAGATCAATGGGCTTTTTACCAAAATACTAATTTTCCAAATTGCTTATCACCTGTTTGTGTTCTTAATTTGAAAACACAACATCTACTGCCAAAGAGCTTCTGAATTTTGATAATTCACTTTGAGTCCTTTGTCTGTTTTCCTTATCTTGGCTGGGAAATTACTTGTTGAATTTGAATTTAATTTTGTAGAGTTAATTCATCAATGAAGAAGACTTCTTGACCTGGTGGCAAATGATAGAGGCTTGGAGGAATAATAGAAAGACCCATCTATTTTGAGCATCTTCTCTGTGCTAGATATCATGCTGTCGTGTAGTTGTTGTTTTGTATATTCTCTCATTTAATCCTCACAACAAGCCTAGAAGGTAGATATGATTACCTGCATTCTTTGAACAAAGAAAGTCTTAGAGATGTAACATATGCAAATCACTGTGCCAGAGCAGGAATACAAATTCATGAGGTCAAACACCTGTGCTTTGAACCATAGTCTTAATATAACCATGAAGCACTTCTTAATCTAAAGTGATACACAGATGTAAGGTGTTATGAGAATCAGAGGCGTGTACATGATTATTTGAACACATGTTTATACCTATCTTTCTATCTAGCTTCTTCTCTGGGTTAGAAACAAGATGACTGGACGAACTTTTATAGTCTTTGAGCCTTTCTCAAACCTAGATTTTTGTTGTTTTATGATTAGTTTTTGTCTTCAGTCCATTTTTTTTTTCCTTAGAGTTAGAGTCTCATTATGCTGCCCAGGCTGGTTTCAGACTGAATTCCTGGATTCAAGTGATCCTAGTTTTTTCTGAGTAGCTGGGACTATAGACACATCCTAGTACATCTGGTTTCAGTCCAATTTTAGATGAAAGCAGTTCTTCAATGCTGACTTCATAGTTCAAGTTATTTATTTATTTATTTATTTACTTATTTATTTATTTTTGAGTTGGAGTCTCACTCTGTCACCCAGACTGGAGTGCAGTTGCCGTTCCCGGCCACCGCAGCCTCAACCTGCTGGGCTCCGGAGATCCTTCCACCTCAGCCTTCCAAGTAGCTGGAACTACAGGCGCGCGCTACCACGCCCGGCTAGTTTTTGATTTGTTGTAGAGATGAGGTCTCTCCAAGTTGCCCAGGCAGGTCTCGAACCCGCGGGCTCAAGCAATCCACTCACCTTGACCTCCCAAAGTGCTGGGATTACAGGCTGAGCCACTGAGCCCAGCCATAGTTCAAGTTTAATATGACTTGATAAATTGAATTTTCTCAGTAAGTTAAGATACATTGAGTGGTTCAAGGAAGCTCAAATCAATGCTACCAATAATATGTCTGCTTTTCTAGTAGGTAAACTATTTCTAGATCTAAGCTAAATTCATAGCCTGACTCTTCAGGATTGGATTTCCTAAAAATTGGCAGAAAGAAATGATCTGTTTTCATATTGAAAACTAGTCTAACCTAGTAGTAAAAATATCCCATCAGGGGCATCAGAGCTGCCTGTTAGAATATTTGTTTTGTGAATAAAAATAGCTCAGAGAAAGTGAAAATGAAAATGTTATCATGGTAGCCTATAAATAATGTACTTTTAGTTTCACTATGTAAATCAAATACAGAAAACCAACATGGGACACATGTAAGATGAACTCCTTCACTGGGGACAGGGCAGCAGCCACAAGTTGGGCTTTGAGCTTCTTAACTTCATAAAGTTTCATTAGACATGTCAACTGGGGACTCTGGCCTAAAGGCAGAGTTGTTTAAATAGTGCTGTTGTTGGGATTTAGGAAACTAAGCAACTGAATGCCTAGAGAAAGAAGGATTATCTCATTAGGAATTATATATAAAACCCCCAAAGGCCAGAAATCAGCCAGTTTTAATACTAGTTTGAGATTAAGGAATGCTCTGAGGTGTCCTGAATTGAGACAAATTGGAACAGAGAAGTTAGATTTAAGGGTTTTTCTGTACCACATTGGTCTCTGTTACGGAATCCTGGTTGATTGGTTTATTGGTTGGTTGGTTTCTGTCTTCGTGTAATCTAGAGGTATTTGAAATCCCTCATCCAATGAAAGAATTAAATACTACTAAATGTGATGAGCAGAAGATTTGCAAGAGCAAATGAATGTTATATACACAGAGGGAGAGACAGAGAGAGAGGAAGGGGAGAGGGAGAGACAGAGGAAGAGGGAGGGGAGAGGGAGGGGAGAGGGATAAACAGAGAGGGGGAGGGAGAGGGAGAGAGAGAGGGTGAGAGAGAGGGCGAGAGAGGCAGGCCAGGTCAAGTTATATTCACAAGAGTATGCTCTGGGGGAAAAAAAGGATCTTTTAAGACTTTCAGTAGATACCAACCTGTGGTAAAAGCCCATTTGAGAAAAACTCTGGTTATGTTGCCATATAAACTACCTTTAAAGAAAAAAAAAAAACTTAAATATTTCTATTTAAGACAGAGAAGAAAAAGGAGAGAAAGTAGGAGGAATAGAAAATGTTATCAGATCATCAGAGCAATTCAATTCATCTTATCTTGCTTAATAGTCACATTTGTCTTTAACCTGCAATCTTATACAAACAAAATGTATATAAAATGTGGTTCTTTGTTTTAAATTCTAACTACTTGGGTAAGTTTATTACCTTGGTGTGAGTATGTTACAGTCCCTTCTAAGTTAAATCCATATAGAATATGTTGAGCACAAAGAGTAGTTTTTTACTGACATTTTGAAGGACTTTGTTTTTGAAGGTGACATAATTCTTTAGTCTTCTTCAAGCATGGATTGCTCTGTGTGCTTTGCCTCGAGTGGTGGAGCAGTGACCTCCACTTGGCAAACAAAGATACAATGTGCAAAACCAGATAAGTCAAAAGCCCAAATATTTATTGAATGTTTTGCAAGGAAGACTAGAGTGCAGACCACACTCTTGGTTGTTGATAACCACTGTGGCTAGGCTGCTGAAGAATGGCCTGCCTTCAGGACTGACCAGGACAAGCCCCTCCATAAAAGAACAAAGATAGTCAAACTTTAGAACATTGTGTCTCATCTTTTATAAACAGCACGGAGGAAATGCTATTTACCAAGATCCAGAAACCAGTTTTTTAATCATGCACCCCCTCAGTCAGAAAACTGCCCAAAATTCACATGTTAGTACTGAAGTAGGGTCCGAGCGCTCAACCAACAGATACGGACACAGAGTTGCATTAAACAACTGAGAGGTTTATTAGCCGAGGTTCAGTCAATTGGCGACCACTCGCTGGACATGTAAGTCCCAGAGCGAGGGTCCCGTTTTACAGCAAGGGACTGTCTTAAGTAGGCCCAAACCACATCCTCGTTATAACTGATCTTGGCATTTTTTTAAGCCGGCCAAACCGCAGCATCCTGTGAGCCTAGATATTAGCCAATCAAGTAATGCCAGCAGGGTTTACAGAAGCAGAAGAAGCCAGTTAAGCAATCAAGCATAGCCAGCCGGTGTTACTTTTAGTTTTCAAGAAGAAGCTTTTAACTGGGTGAAAGGTCAGGATATACACTTGAGTTAAAATACTGCCATTTTAATGTTTAAGCCTAACTATTGCCATTTTATTTTTTAGCCCCTTTTACATTCCCTCCTTTTAGTTGTTTTTAGAGTCAAATCATTGACTCTTCGTGTAGGGGGTTATATTGGGCCCTAAGGACCATCATTTTTATATGCAGATGGCTATTTTTAACATAGTTTAGGAGGTTTTTAATAATGTAGGGTCTTACAGTAATGTCTATTAAGAGGAGAAGGAGAGGTCTTGTTACTGTTAAGACTAAGGCTGTGAGTCAGGGGGACCAAGAAAAGAGGGATTGATACCAATTTTCTGAGACCTGCTTCTGTAATTGTTTTTTGTTTGGAGTTTTTTTTAGTCAGGGCTAGAGTATCCCGTATTATTTTGGACTGGTTTGCATAGAAGCAACATGTTTTTTTAGTGTCATACATAGCCCTCCTTGTTTTAGGAAAAGGAGGTTTAACTCTCTTTTGTTCTGGAGTATTATTTTGGCCAGTGAATTTATTTGTTGTTTTAGCCAGGATATGCTTGATTTAAGGAGACATAGATCTGCATCAACATGTTTGTTTAGTTTTTTGAGGTTTTGGTTTTTTATGACTAGAGAAGCTATACCCGTTGTTGTTGATCTAGCAATTTTTAGACTCACAAGGAGAGGCACTAATATAGGAACTGGTTTTTTTTGTTTGTTTGTTTAAGAGTTAAGAGCCCGAGGTGTTCTTGTCCCTCAGTTTTTTATAGATGTATATCTAGAGTAATATGTGTATTAGGATACAGATTTTTGAGGCATCTTTGAAGTGTTTTAGGGCTGTATGGCATTATATCTAGTGTGTAGGCAAACCAGGTAGTTGAGGGGGGCAACGGCCATGTGAGGGTTTTTAGGAGATTGTAACCCTGAAATATTTATCACAGGAGAGGTTTTATAAGACATTTGGTAAGGGGAGTTGTTATAGGTGGGGGATTTAAGACAAGTTTTGTGTCTTTGGAGGTTTCTTAAGGTGAGAGTTGAGTTTTTTTTCCCCAAGGGCACAGTCCTTGGGACTGGACTGTAGTAAGGTTGAGAATATGTATTTTTTTTGTGTGTTGTCTATTGAGGAGTTAACTCTAATTTGTATGTAATAAGGGGGACGAGGATCTAGTCATAACCAACAGTCCTTGGCTAAGTCGAGGCATGTAGCATTGGCTAGCTGGTAAATAGCTGACAGTATGGGAAGGAAGTGATTATTATTTTCAGGTGGGGTAGATGGGGAAGGGGAGCTTGTCTCAGTAGTTGAGTAGGAGGGTATCGACATTTGGGGTCTGTGGGTCGGGTAGAGGTCAGGCTTTTGGAGAATTAAATTGTGGTTAGGACCTATGGGAGTGAGGGTGTGGGGGACAGTCTTTTTTTGTATGGTAAACAACATTTTGGGACTAAGTTTTAAGAGACAAAATCTGAGTCTCCACGTTTTGCCTGTTTTTCATATTTTATGGATACTGAAGGCATCCCAGAGTATGATAGTGAGTTTTAGTAGGTTGTAAGTTTTAGTTTGAGTATTCGGGGAAGTGGGCTTTTGTCTGTGAAGGCTTATGTAAGGGTCTTTATTTTTTTAAGGGGTAATAGTTTTACAGCCCCATGCAGCGCAATGGAACTGCCCTGATTTATGGCAGTGGGCAGGTCCGGTTGCCGGGCAGGCGAAAAAGTCATGGGTTGTAAACGTTTTTGATAATTTAGAGTAGAACACCAGCTAGTGGGTAAGTTAGGCTGTAGGTTATAAAGGTCAAAATTAAAAACAGGTTGTCTGCTCCCGCTGTAGGTGGAGAGTATTGACCCTTTGATGGTATCTCTTAATTTTTAAGAGCAGTTTTTTGGGGCATAGTGATACCGTGGATAAGGCTGATAGGCCTTATACCGGGGGAGGCCTATTAGGATTAGAATTAAGAGACTGGGGCCCACACAAGTCTTATCTTTAGAGAATCTTGTCCGGCGGCTGGCTTGACAACTTTTTATGTTTTTGTTGGTGAAGCGGTGGCCTTCTTTACTTGTGAATGGTGAATCCAGGGGCGGACGCCGCTGACTTTAATGGCTGTAGGAGTTGTCAGGATTATCACGTGAGGGCCTTTTTATTTTGGAGTTAAGGCTTTAGTTTTGTGTCTTTTTATCCAAACCTGGTCACCGGGCTGGAACGGGTGTGGGTTTTTTGGAGCTGGTTTTTGAAAGGCTTGCTTGTACAGTTTTAGTTACAGCCTTCTGGACTCTCTGAAGTGCCTGCAGTGACTGAAGCAGATTATGATTAGACAGTTTTAGTGTACTTTTTAATCTAACTTTTGGGAGTAATGGCAGGGACTGTCTAAGGAGGATTTTAAAGGGGGTTAGACCTTTGATATAGGGGGTACATTTGGCTCTTAAGAGGGCATAGGGAAGGTGTGTCACCCATCCCTCACCGGTCTCTAAGGTTAGTTTAGTTAGGGTCTCCTTAAGTGTCCGGTTTATTTTTTTTACTTGCCCTGAATTTTGGGGATGGTAAGCATAGTGTAAATTTTAATTTATCTCCAAGGCCTTTGTAATATCTTTAGTAAGCTTTGAGAAAAAAGCTGGTCTATTGTCTGAGCCTATTGAGATTGGTAGACCATATTTTGAAATGATGTTGTTTAGGAGATTTTGACTGTAACAGAAGCAGTTTTAGTTTTTGTGGGAAATGTTTTGACCCATTTTGAGAAGGTGTCTATCAATATCAGCAAGTATTTATATTTATATTGTCCAGGTTTTATCGCTGTAAAGTCTATTTTTTAATGTCTCTTAGGGGTTAATCCCCTATCTTGGACCCCTTCGGTGGTTATACTGACCTTAACACTGTTATTTTGTTGACAGGGTATGTAGCCTTGGATGAGTTTTTGTGTCCATTGGTTTAGGTAGAATTTTTTTTACAAGTTTAGTTAGTTTTTTTTAAGTGCGTGTCTTTGTGGAGCTGTCGTAGGAGTTGTTGTCCTAAGACCCGAGGGAGGAAGGTCTTACCGTTCTGGAGCTGCAGTCATCCACTGGGATTTGTGATTGTACTTAATTTTTGTGTAGCGAGGAAGTCTTTTTTTGTGTAAGCTGGAGACTTGTATAGAACCGGGGAAGGGAGTGCCAGCAAACAGGTGGTATTATGAAGTGTGGTATCTCTGGTGGCTTGGTCCGCCAGTCTGTTGCCAGTTGTTTTCTCGAAGTTTTTCTTTTGGTGGCCCTGGCAATGAGTTTTGGCGACCTTTTTTGGGGCCCAGACTGTTGTTAGAAGGCTTGAGATTTTTGTTTTATTGTTGATGTCTTTTTTTTTTGGCCGTAAGTAGCCCCTTTTTCTTGTAGATTGTCCAATGTACATGGGCAGTTGTAAAGGCATATTTACTGTCAGTGTATATGTTAACAGCTTTATCTGTGTTTATTTTTAGAGCCTCCATTAGAGCAATTAATTTGTTTTTTGGGCTGAGGTTCCCTGGGACAGGGGTTTGGCTCATATGGTTTTTTTGCAATGTGATCATCACCACACCTGTATATTTGATTCCATCCTGTATGAAGCTACTGTCATCCGAAAAAAGGGTGAAGTCTGGCTTTGTCCATGGGACATCTGTCAGGTCTGGGCACAGTTTTTGGTGAGATTCGGTTATTTTAAGGCAGTTATGGGGAACTGCAGCGGGGTCCCCTTCTGGCAGCAAGGTGGCAGGGTTTAGGGCTGTGGTGTGTTGGAATCGGATGTGCGGCTGGTCTAAGAGTATGGCTTGGTAGTGGGTTATCCAGGCATTGGATATCCATTTTTTTGGAGTCCTTCATAGAAGGGCTTTCACCACGTATGTGGCTGTAATAATTAGATCCTGCCTCAGTGTTAACTTCTCTGAGTCTTTGATTAATATGGCTATAGTTGTAATGACTCGCAAGCAAGCAGGCCATCCTGAAGCCACTGGATCTAGTTTTTTTTGATAGGTAAGCCACTGGTCTATTTTATAGGCATAGTTTTTGGGTTAAAACACCTCGGGCTATGCCTTGTTTTTTATCTATGATTAGGTGGAAGGGTTTTTTAATGTCTGGTAGGGACAAAGCTGGAGCTGACATTAGGGTATTTTTTAATGCCTGGAAGGCATTTCATTTTGAGTCTATTGGAAATTATTTTTTGACCCTTTTATATTATATAGAGGGCTGGCTAGCTCAGTGAATTTTGGAATTTATAGTCAGCAATATCCCACAGACCCTAGGAATTTTTGAGTTTGTTTTTTGCTTTTTGGGATAGGGATACCGGCCACAGCCTGGATATGTTGGCTGGAAAAGTTTTTTTATCTTTCTGGAGGACATACCTGAGGTAGGTAACTGTAGATGTGTAGAGCTGAATCTTTTTTGCTGACACCCAGTACCCCAAGCTTTGGAGTTTTCCCAGCAGGTGTCTGGTTGCTTGTAGACAGCTTTTTTTTTTTTTACTCTATTACTAGCAGCAGATCATCCACATACTGCAGGAAGGTTACTTCAGGGTTATTGTGATGATAGGCCTGGAGGTCTCGATGAAGAGCTTTATTAAATAAGGTGGGAGAGTTTTTAAACCCCTGAGGGAGGCGAGTTCATGTTAGTTGGCCTCTTTTTCCCCTGTTAGAATCAGTCCATTTGAATGATAGAAGCTGACTTTGGTCAGTGGGATGTTGAAGAATGTATCTTTAAGATCCAGGACAGTGTAGACCTGCTTTTTTGGGGGGAGCCCACTAAGGTGGGTGTATAAGTTGGGGACTGTTGGATGGATGCCTTTTACCTGTTTGTTGATTTTCCTGAGATCCTGCACTGGGTGGTAGTCCTCTGTACCTGCTTTCCTGACCGAGAGTAGTGGGGACTGGGAGTAGTGGGGTATTTTAGGATGAATGGCATGGCACCAAAATTCCAGCCTGCTGGAGATGCTGGATATGAACTACTATGTCTTTTTGTGTTTTTGAGGATATAGGATATTGTCGTATCTTTACAGGGGTTGCTTGGCTTTTTAATTGGCAACCACTAGTGGCTGATGTTTTGTTAATCCAGGTGGGTTTGATATAGCCCATATTTTAGGGAATTTAGCCTGTAGCTGGGATAGGAGGTTGGCATCCGGCATGGGTGGCTTACCTTTTATTAGCAGATACTCATCCCATAGGGGAACTGTGACAAGGATTTTTGTCAAATTTTTTGGTTGGTTTAGGTCTATCGTTGTCATGGTTTTTTGAAAGCCTATATTGGCTTTAAGTTTGTGTAAAAGATCCTGTTCCAAGAGCGGGTATGGGCAGTCAGGCATTACCAGGAACGAGTGAGTTACTTTTTTTTTTAATGTCCACAGTTTTTTTTTTTGTGGTCCAGGGGCACAACTGAGTTTCAGTTGTAAAGATCACTGGTGGAAAAAGGAACATAAACCATGAAGGGCTGACCCCTGTTCCACCCGTGTCCACCCTCAAAGTCTTTCCTAGAGGGAGGATTGCAGGTATCTGTGCTTCTGGGACTTTTGAGAATGAATCTGAACTTGCTGGCTGGTGGGGGGCTGTTGGGCTTCCTAAGGGAGAAGGGGGTAGAGTGGGGTAGAGTGGCTGGTAAGATGAACCACTACTGGTGTGTGGTGGGCTGAGTACTTCTTGTGCTCTTTGTTCCCATCCTGCTGCACGGTATGGTGGAGGAATCTCATCATCCTCTGGTGGGTTTTGGATGACTGGAGGCTTGGTCTTAGAAGTTTCCTGTAAGGCTAGAATGTGAGAGGCATTATTTTCTGCTTTTTAAAATTCATGGTGGTTGCTGCATGACCAGGAAATACCAGGCGGTGATGTACGGGATCTGGTCTGGGTGAAGTCAATAGACAAATCACCAGACTTTTCCACCACTGTAGGACTGAAAGTTCCCTCTGGAGGTCAGCTGCAATTGGGAAAAGTTGGCCACTCGAGGGAGCAAAAAGTAATTCATTTACCCTTGTTTACTTGTTCACCAGACTGTTGTGCTGCATTTTGGAAATCCTTAAAATGGCACAAGACTAGCTGTAAAGGGGTTTTTGGCTGAGTGTTTTAGCTGTAAAGTGTTTTATCTGAGGTTTTAACTGTAAAGGGGTTTTAGGCTAACTGTTGCCCCATGATGTCGACAACAATAACACAGACAACAGATACTAACAACAGACACAATGAGTTGAAAATAAAGACTGAACAGAAAGACCTGGTGGCCTGAGGGTCAAACTGGTGGGTCCAGTGATGTCTCACTGGGACCCCAGGCTCAGGAATTAGTGCTGTGTCCAGTTTTCCTGGAAGTCTAAACATGTGTGCACTACCAGGAACCTGACTTACCTCTCTGAGGCCTCCAGAAGCATTGTGAATCAGCCTGGGATGATGAACACCGAGTTTGTTCAGTAGCCGACCACCTGAGAGTTTGTAGGACACCAGGCCTATCCGACAACCAGCTGCTCGAGTGCCCACAAATGAACCCTGGACCTATCTAGTAGTCAGCCGTCTGAGAGTCTGTAGGATACCTGGCCCATCTGACAACTAGCCATCCGAGTGTTCTCAGATCCTCAAGCCCACAAGGCCAGTCGTCTGAAGGACTGATGACTGAGCACTGGGGATCCCGGACGAGCCCCCAAATGAAGTAGGGTCCAAGTGCTCAACCAACAGATACAGACACAGAGTTGCATTACACAACTGAGAGGTTTTATTAGCCAGAATCCAGCCAATTGGCGACCACTCACTGGACATGCAAGTCCCAGAGTGAGGGCCCCATTGTACAGCAAGGGACTGTCTTAAATAGGCCAAAACCACATCATGGTTATAACTGATCTTGGCATTTTCTCAAGTGGGCCAAACCGCAACAAGCTGTGAGCCTAGATGTTAGCCAATCAAGCAATGCCATTGGGGTTTACAGAAGCAGAAGAAGCCAGTTAAGCAATCAAGCATAGCCAGCAGGTGTTACTTTTAGTTTTCAAGGAGAAGCTTTTAACTGGGTGAAAGGTCAGGATATACACTTGAGTTAAAATACTGCCATTTTAATTTTTAAGCCTAACTATTGCCATTTTATTTTTTAGCCCCTTTTATAGTACCTCCTGTGGATCTCACCCAATATACTTTATTACATTAATTTGCTCATTAATACTCCAATGATACTTCATACTACATCATCTTATTATGGGTATGGAAGGCCCTTTCATCATACTCTTCCTTATATCATCCTGATATTGTGAGCTATTTCTAGCTCTGACCCAGAAACTATATAGAATTATTCTAGAAAATTACCTAAAATGATGCTTAATCACATATGCACCACAAAATTTGGTTGCCAGGCAACTGCACATAGTCCTATGGTGTTCCTCTGCTGGACACTGGGACCAAAGTGGTCATTCATTCAATAAATATATATTGAGCATGTATTGTTTGCTAGACATTGTTCAGTACACTGAACAGAACAAAATCCCTGCTGTTGGGTTTGCACTCTAGTGGAAAGAAAGCATCCATAAACAAAATATTATAGCATTATTTGGTGAGGAGGGCTGTGAACAAAAATAAAGAAGGGTTAAAAGAAGGAGAGATTAGAGGGTGCTACTTTAGACATGGTGGCCAGAGTAGTGCTCTATGATCAGGTGCCATTTGCTGGGTTTGTGGCGAGGCTAGTTACAAAGCTCATGGCTGGCTCATCATTGCCCCCTGCAGGCCCCTGTAGACCTGAAGGGTGGGTGGTTTGAAGCCAACATACATCATTTTTTAAATTTGGATCTGCCAGAGATTTGACAAACCTAGGTAAGTGACAGAGTAAGAAAAAAGTATATTAAGAAAGAACCCTTGTGAAAGCCAGAAAATACCACAAAGGCTATCTCCATATTAATGCCATGAAGCTCGCAAATGATGTCACTCTCATCAAAACTCTCTGATTAAATAAATAGAAGACTTGTCAGCCTTCTATTTAAGTTTTTCCAAAAACAAAATGCCCAATATAACTTGTTAGCCTAATCTTATAAATGAGATTGCAATGTCACGATGCCATAAAATTTCAAAACATTATTATAACCATGTAATAATGCTTTAATTGAAATACATTGGCCAGGCTTGGTGGCTCAGCCCGTAATCCCAGCACTTTGGGAGGCCCATGTGAGTGGATTGCCTGAGCCTGTGGGTTCAAGACCAGCCGGGGCAACTTGGCGAGCCCTCATCTCTACAGTAAACCTAAAATTAGCTGGGTGTGGTAGCATGCACCTGTAGTTCCGGTTACTTGGAAGGCTGAGGCAGAAGGATCGCTGGAGCCTAGCAGCAGGTTGATGCTGGGATGGCTGTGAGTAGTGTGCCACAGCACTCCAGTCTGGGCGAGTGAGACTTCAACTCAAAAAAGGAAAAAAAAGAAATACATTTTATGGTAGTGCCATACAGGCAAAGATTTTTATCTGTAACATTTAAATCAGTGACCACAATATATACCTGTTGAATGAACAAAATATAATTTGCTAAAATATTACTAGTTATCAAATAGTACCAAAACACTAAAATAAAATATTAAAAGCCAGGCTCGGTGGCTCAGCCTATAATCCTGCGCCTTTGGGAGGGTGAGGTGAGTGGATGGCCAGAGCCCGTGGGTTCGAGGCCCGCCTGGGCAGGTGAGACCTCATCTCTACAATAAATAAAAAAAAATGAGCCTGGTGTGGTAGCACGCGCCTGTAGTTCCAGCTACTTGAAAGGCTGAGGCGGAAGGATCGCCGGAGCCCAGCAGGTCAAAAAATAAAATAAAATAAAATAAAATATTAAAATGTAGTTGGAGGCAAAGAACATGACAGTTAAACAGTTTATAAGGTCAGTCAAAAAAAAAGGAAAAAGAGGGAAACTGCTAGGGGAGGGAGAGGCATACCTCATCAACAAGGGTATCTGCATGATCAATGTTTATATACCTAAGCCTGAAATGTACCCCACATCCTGATAACAAAAATTAAAATAAAAAAAGGAAAAACAAGTTATACAAATTGCAGATATCTGAAAAACATCTGTCTCAAAGCAAAATCTGTCCACAGACTTAGCAAGGCAATCAGACACCACAGTGTGGGCCAGTTATCAAGCTAGTGGAGACCACCCACGGAAGAAACACAGCGATTCACCTTGCACTCCACTTGAGTGGCGTCAGGAAGGGAGACAAACATTCACTGTGACTTTTTTGGCTGAAGGGAACTTCACATGTATTTACTTTTTGGAAAGCCAAACCAAAACTATATGACATTTTAAAACAGCCTCGTGCTTGAGTGATGCCCACAAAATAGGCCAGACAAGTCCCAGAGTGCACAACCCTAGGAAGTATTTCCAAGTGCGACTGGTCACGTCTCCTGATTTACTCTGTAAAATAGGAAAAGAGAAGTCTACACATAGGCCTCTGAGTCATTTCCGCTTGCCTGGAACAGGTGGACCCTAATCAAACAGTACAAACGTAGCGAAGTTAAATAAGATCCTGGAAGATGTGGAGATGAGGATGTTATAGTCTCATGTTTCGCAGCTCTGCACTTAAACTAACCTAAGAAAGTGGTCTAAGACACCCAGCACTAGGGCCAGAGTGTAACACAGAGAAAGCCAAGTGAACTCCACCCATCCCTTTCTTTAGGGTTGTCTGTCTTGGTCTTATGCCTCAGCCCTGCTCACTCAGCAGTGCCCCAAGTCAGTATGTGGGCCGTGAGTGGTGATGGCCTACATCTGGAACACTATTACAGGGTCTTGGGTCACCCACCCCACTCTGGGCCTCAGACTGCCGCAGCCTCTGTCTACAGTAAAGAAACAGATCAGCGCATTCCTGCCTGGCCCAGCACCCTGCCCTACTTAGGTCTGTGTGGCCCTTTCTTTCTCCATTCAGGAATCCCTCTTTACCTTCTGCTCTCCCAACAACAAAAGTTTATGAACTCATCGAAAGTAGGAATGACTGATCTGCCCTAAGGTGTTACTTCTACTAAGACTGAAATTTAAACTTAAGATAAAACTGGAAATCAAAGATATGAGCATGTCTAAAGATATAATTTTAGGAGACAGTCAGTTATTGGAATAAAGATTATGGAATCAAATAAGAATTAGGTGCCTTGTATAAAGCAATTTAGTGATGTAAGGGCAATATTTTATTTCTATATTAAGTACTTAGAATTTCTTCCACGTGACTATTTCTTAAAATGCTCCTTAGATTACCCTGTCTTATTTTGCTAAAATGCAGATTCCCAAGCCCCTTTCTAGATCTACTGAATGAAGATTTCTGGGAATGGACTCCAGGAATTTGCTTTTTATTAACAAGCTTCCCCAGATGAGTATGCACAGTAAAAGTAGGAGAACCTCTTTCTTACACAGTGTTGAGGAATAACCTTTACATAAGTAAGTCCGATCGCCATTCAGCAGTTTCAAATCTTGCATAGTTCATCTTTGTTGTACTATTTGATACTGAAAGCACTCTTTTTTTTTTTTTTTTTTTTTTGTTGGAGTCTCACTTGGTCGTCCAGACTGGAGTGCAGTGGCCGCTCCCGGCCACCACAGCCTTGACCTGCTGGGCTCCGGCGATCCTTCCGCCTCAGCCTTCCAAGTAGCCGGAATTACAGGCATGTGCTACCACGCCCAGCTGATTTTTTGATTTATTGTAGAGATGAGGTCTCGCTGCCCAGGCGGGTCTTGAACCCGCGGGCTCAGGCAATCCACTCACCTCAGCCTCCCAAAGGCGCGGGATTACAGGCTGAGCCACCGAGCCCGGCACAAAAATCAAGAGCCCAAGGACAGAACTTGGCCCTGAATTTGAGAGCTTGCAGAATAGGCAGAGAAGGAAAACATGGCTGTGTCTGCCTTATGGCACTATGCCTACAGACAAGCCAAAGACTTTCAGATTTCCATGTAAAATCCCCTGGATGAGATTTCACCTGTTTATCTGGGCCTTGGAATGCTCTCAAATTAAAGAATAATAAACAATATTTCACATATATATGTGTATGTCTATAAAACCTTTGTCGTTGGATAGTAAGTGTGATAATACAGAATGAGTGATCATTGTTTCACTCATCTCATGTTTCGTGATGCCAGAAACAGGAAGGCTACCTAGAAAATAGATTCTGTGAATGAGTACATTTTGTGAAATAATCTAGTTGGGCTGAATTTCCGGAGATGCTTGGAGAAATCTGTTGGATTGCATTGTGAATGGGTTTTATGTCACATATGTCATTACAGATATATATGATTACCTGCGGATTCTCAAGACGGTGACCAGAATGCAAAGAACTTAGAAATACGTAAGGCACTCTTTATTTTATTTTATTATTATTTTTTTGGAGTCTGTTGGGAGACTAGTCCTCTCTAATAGACAATCTGTTAGCGCCACCTGCTGGTTAAGTTATTTTACTGTTAGCCACAAGGCATGCTTGTGTGGATGTACACCTATTTCTCAAACCGCCCCACAGATTGTTGCAGACGAAGTATCCTCGTGCCCATTCTTTTTGTTTGTGTATATGCATTTGTCTACATGTTATATTTCTCTGGTTTTGTGCTGATGACGGGGTTGTGAGGTGGGTATTACTCCTGGTGTCATCAGCTTTCCAAATGGGCACTCAGATCAAAATCCCACACTCAGAATTTGGGTGTGTGCAGACACAGGAGAGGTTTGGATATCAGTGCGATCCTGGTGAAGTCATGGACTCTCTGTATATTTAGAAGCACTCCCCACCCAGTGACCCAATGACCCCCAAATGGCCTCTGTATATTGGTGTCTAGGTTGTGGATTTTTTTCACAGCAGGCTGGGACACATTAGCTCAAAAGCCTGCCAACACAAAAGCCAAATTTTTTCCACATCTGATTGTTGTAAACACAACACAAATAAAATCATTTTTAGCTCATTAGAACCTGCCTGCTTTGCATACTCTGAGCAATTGCACCCAACATCTGCTAGCCATAGATAAGGTAAACTTTGCAGCTCCAGAGACCCACCCCCTCAGCTGCTGCCCTTTGGAGGTATCTGATCTTGAGATTCCTGCTGGATTGCTGAGGGACATCACCTAAATATGGAAGTCCTCTCTGTAATCCCCTTCTCTCCTCTCAGGAATTCCTTTCCCCTCCTCCCTTACTGGATAAGGATGCCTGTGCTGTCACAGCTCTGAACGGTCCCATCTTGTGTGGGATTCCCTCATCCTGTGCAAACCTGTCAAAGTGCCTCCCAAAGAGAAAGCGTTGCATACTCCTCCCACCTTGTGATCATCTTTTTCCTTGATCAGCTTCAAAAATCCCTTGAAAAACTCACTGCATCAGATGAGAAAGGCATTACCTCTGCAGGGAGAAAGACATGAACATGATAAAAACAGATAATGAGTTGTTCATAGGATCATGGCCCTAGTCATCCTCTGTGCCTCTTTTTTGATTGCTGTTGTTCCCCATCGTTTCCCCAAAAGGGTAAAAGAAACCTGATGATACTGGTGCCCCTGATTATCCCTTCCCAAAGTGTCCAGCAGACCCGGTTACAAAACGAGTGAAAGTGTACTATGTGCCTTTTTGTGTAGATGATTTACTTATGCCATATATCCAACTGTAGGCAAAATGACTGGACCTTAGTCTGGCCCTGAGTTCGGTTAAGGGACCCTCATGTTCTTGGCATTGTTAGTTGAGAGACAGTCTAGTCCAGCATGAGATCTGAGGAAGGACACAGAGGGACTGAGCCTGAAGCCCAGGGGCTCAGTATTTGAAGGTTATGAAAGCTTCACACACTTTCTAGGCAAGTGTGGTTGAATGTAGAGAAATAGCATCTTGCTCCCGTGGTGAGTTAGGGATCAGACTTTCTGTTCTAATCTTGCCTGCATGACGTACTAGTGATGTGGTCCTGGATTATCATCTAGCTTCTCTGTGAGGCAGGGGCCCTTTTAAAACAAAGAGATAAGGGCCTTCCCAGAATAGAAAAAGAATGTGTTAGAGAGGATTGTGGCGTAGGCCATAGTGCGCATGTGTAACCTTGCTACAACCTTGAGTTATGAAATATCCAGTCAAAATGTATATTGCCCATATGTTGCCTTATAGGGGGGACAAAGTGACTAAAATGAAAAGAGAGGGAAACAAAGTGTATAAGGCAATGCCCCACTGTACTCGGGGCTCAGTTTTTGAATGTGAATCTGCTGAGCCAGTGCCGTCTGCTTTCTGGAAAAAAAGTCTCAGTGTCCTGTCTCTCTATGTAATGGATCCTGACACATCTGTGCCTAAGTTTCCTTGTCCTTAAAATGGAGGCAATAACAACCCTCACCCTGCAGATTTGTTGTGACAATTAAAAGGTATCATAGTTTTGTGGTTTTCTTTCATTAAAAAAAATTTTTTTGAGTTGGAGTCCATTACCTAGGCTGGAGTGCAGTGGCACGCTCACAGCCACCCCAGCGTCGACATGCTGGGCTCAGGTGACCTGTCCACCTCAGCCTTCCAAGTAGCTGGAACTACAGGTGCACACTACCACGCCTGGCTAATTTTTTGATTTATTGTAGAATGAGGTCTCACCAATTACCCAGGCTGTTCTCTCGAGCCTGTGGGCTCAGGTAATCCCCTCATCTCAGTCTCCCAAAGTACTGGGATTACAGGCTTGAGCCACTGTGCCTGTCCCCGTCCCCTTTTTAGGCAGCCAAGAGTATGGACACTGGAGATAGATTGCTGGTTTTAATTTCCAGCTTTATAATTTACTTCTACCTGTGTGACCTTGGGGAAGGTACTTATTTCTTTGTTTCAGTTTCCTCAACTGTAAAATGGGAATAATAATATTATTCATCTCATAGGATTGTTTTATTTAATGTGCTGAAAAATGTAAACCATTTAAAACATCATGTACAAGCTTATTATTATTATTATTATATTAAAGCTTTTAGTTTCTTGTAAGCAGTAAGAATTCAATAAATGTTAGCTATGTTGTTACTAGTCACGTAACTTCCCAGATCATCCATAAATGTTACTAGTCATCCTGTAAGAAGCAAGGTCTGGTTTGCTTCCTTTTTTTCTTTCTTTTCTTTTTTTTTTTTTGAGTTGGAGTCTCACCCGGTTGCCCAGGCTGGAATGCAGTGGCACCCTCACGGCCACCCCAGTGTCAACCTGCTAGGCTTTGGGTATCCTTCCACCTCAGTCTTGCAAGTAACTGGAACTACAGGCGTGCGCTACCACGCCCAGCTGATTTTTGATTTATTGTAAAGGCGAGGTCTTGCCAAGTTGCCCGGCTCAGGCAGTCCACTCGCCTTGGCCTCCCAAAGTGCTGGGATTACAGGCTGAGCCACCTAACCCAGCCTACTTTCTTCTTTTTATTATACAATTCGATTGCTACAAACTTAAACTCTTGCCTCCCTAAATTTAATCCAGAAAGAGAGCCAGGAACAAGGGACTAGAAGGAAAGACCAATGGGTTGATGGAAACGAAATTACTCAAATAGTAGGTGTAAAATAAAAGGAAACTAGTTGCCTTCTCTTTGTCAACTAAAAACTAACTAGGCTGTCAGTTCCCGGGCACTAGAAGTACTTCTTCTGCATCCCTCTCGAACCTGGAAAATAATATTTGCAATGGGCCTCATGTCCGCAGCTGGCCTTGTTCCGATGGCGTTTACAATTACAAGGACACCAGGTTCTTCGCGGCCCCGGAGAGCCAGAGTGGACCTGGACACGATTCTCTGGCTCCTTGGGCGTGACCAGGGAGCTCCCACCTCTCTAGTTCGCTGGATTCTACTTTCTAAGTTGGAAGAGGGTGGGGGATGCGGGGAGAATCTAAACTGGTGCAAACTCCAAAACCAGAGAGGCATCGAGTCAGCGGCCTTCCAGCTGCGTTTTGTGCTGGTGGCTGTTGAGATCACCAGTGCGCAGGGGTGGCAGGAGCCCCAGGACCCCAAGGAGACGGGCCGGCAGGGCGCGAGCCCCGGGAGGGGGCGCAGGAGGGGCCCGACCGGCAGGGGGCGCTCGAGGCCGAGGGTCCCAGCTGGTTCCCCTCACCCCGCCATCCCCCAACAATCTCTGCGCAGGCGCCGAGGCCGCGCGCAGGCGCGGAGGCCGCAGGCGGCCGCGTGCTCTCCCCTAGCTGGGCTTTGCGCCCGCGGTTCCGCTCTCGCCAGGCCGCCATGGCCGCAGGGGCCCTCCAGACTGGACACGCGGGCCGCGGTAATAGGGGGCGCCGGGCTTCGGGGGAGACTGGGCGATGTCTGGCAATCCCGCGACCTTTCCCAGCTGAGCCTGGACACGGTCCACCTCCTCCTCCCAGGCGAGGAGGTCGTTGCAGCCCTGGAGGGAGACGCCCAAGTCACAGCGATGACACTTAAACCCTTTTTTTCCTTTCAATATTTTATTTTATCTTAAAAATGTGGGGTACGATTTTTATTTTTTGGAGTTGGAGTCTCACTCTGTCGCCCGGCCTGGGATGCAGCGGCGCGCTCACGGCCACCCCAGCGCCAACCTGCTGAGCTCCGGCGATCCTTCTGCCTCAGCCTTCCAAGTCGCGGGAACTAAGGAGCGCTATCATGCATGGCTACTTTTTTGATTTATTGTAGAGACGAGGGCTCATCAAGGTGCCCAGGCTGATCTCAACCTGCGGGCTCGGGTAATCCTCCCGAAGTGCTGGGATTACAGGCTGAACCACCGAGCCCGGCCAAAAATGTGGGGTGCAATTAAGGATCAGGTATACAAATGGTCATTATGCAGCTGCCCTTGTTGATGAGGTGTGTCCCCCTCTCCCTCTCCCTCCCCCGCAGGTTCCCACTACTGCCAATCCTTTCTTATGGTATTATGATCATTGTTCAAGGGACAGTTGGGCCCTTTGGAACCTCAGAGCTGGGCCCCTCTCCAGCGCGTGTCCCAGCCTTGCACTGTCACTGCCTTGCTCCCATCCTTCCCTCCTCTCCAATGGAAGAGAACTGGGTTCCAGCTCCTGGCTGTGCCCCTCTTTCGAAAAGTGGCACTCTCCTCCCTCTCCCGGCTCCGGGACAATCAGCCCTTCCTCCCTCTTGGGAACTCCTGTTGTGAGCCTTGTTCCTGTGCTGGCTTGTCTATTTCCTTATCTCCCTGCCCACCCCTGCCTTTGGAAATCTTTCCTTCCTAGTCTGCAAAGTCCTACAGTGGATGTTTGCTCCCGACTCTTCTAGTGATGAGATCTTTTTGGTTGGTGGTGGTGGTTGTGGATTTGAGGGAAGGAGTAGTGTAAGGACGATGAAAATTGTGGCTTTTATACTTGAACAGTTTAGGGCTTTCTTGTACTTTCATTCCCCCTAAACATTAGTTTGGATTATTGAAATCCTCTCCCTCCCCTAGTTTTGGCAACTTGATAAAGAAATCAAGTGAAGGAAGGAGGTTGGGGAATCAGATCACCATTGTTCAAGCCTTGGCTGGTTTTTTTTTTTTTTTTGAGTTGGAGTCTCACTCTGTCGCCCAGACTGGAGTGCAGTGGCCACTCCTGGCCACCGCAGCCTCGACCTGCTGGGCTCCGGCGTTCCTTCCGCCTCAGCCTTCCAAGTAGCCGGAATTACAGGCATGCGCTACCACGCCTGGCTGGGTTTTTTTAATTTATTGTAGAGATGAGGTTTTGCTGCCCAGGCGGGTCTCGAACCTGCAGGTTCAGGCAATCCACTCACCTCAGCCTCCCAAAGGCGCGGGATTACAGGCTGAGCCACCGAGCCTGGCTCCTTGGCTTGTTTTGACATCTGATCATGCCCTGGCCACAGTGGCTGCCAGTTTCATTTGATCTAAGGACCATTGACCATTCGGGGCCAATGACATTGACTGTCATTGTACTCTGAATCTTGCTATTGAAGTTTTTTGTTTGTTTGAAGTTTTAATATTCTTTTTCAGCCTCCTCCCCCCAATGAGTCATAGTTACCATGGGAAGAATGACATCATAAGATACTACTGAAGAAAAGTCCTGATCTGGGATTCAAGAAACATGGCTAACTTCAGAAGTCCTGTGTTTAAGTATTTCATTCTGGACCTGGTTCTGCTGCTAATGGGCTTTGTGACTTTGGTTGTCCAATTTATTTTTTAACCTCTCAGAACATTGATTTTCTTATTCCAGGAAATCTGGGACCAATAACCTCCATCCATTGTCCAATGACTGATAAATTCAGTCCTCAGTAATTAGCCTACCAGTGGTGTTTTGCAAAAGTGATCATCCTCTCCTTGAAATGCTTTCTCCTTGAACTCTCATGAACTTTTCCTCCTCCCTCTTTGCCCACTGCTTCTCAGTCTCCTTGGCTACTTTCTCCTCATCTCTAAATGCTAAAGATTGGAGTGTGCCAGGCCTCTTCTCTGACTCCCTTCTCTCTAGGGGCATCAATGACATTTAGTGTCAGTACCTTGATAGACTCCCACATTTATGCCTTCAATGTGGATTTAGACTGATCTTCACCCCAAATCTGCTTTTCCTCAAGTCTTGTTCATCACAGTCAATGGCAACCCCATCTTTCTATGCTCGAGCCAAAACCTTCACAGTCACACTTGACTTCCACCATCACCCTAGTCCAAACCACCATCTCTCTGATGGAACCATAGCAATAGCCTCCTACTGAGTCTCCCCGGTATCCCTCCTGCAGGTTTTTCCCCACATGGCCACAACAGTAATCATGCAAGTCAAACATAGCTCTTCTTGGATGAAAACTGTCCAGTGGTTTATCTCATTCATAGGCCTACAAGACTATGTGGTTTAGTCTCATCTGTTTCTTCTCCACCTTGTTCACCAACACTGCAGGCATGTTGGCCTCACGGTTATTACTCCAATATTCCAAGCACATCCCTGCCTTGTGGTTTTTGCATATGCTAGTTCCTCCATCTGTAATACTCTTCCTCCAGACAGTGCACAGTTCACTCCTCACTTCCTTCAGGCCTCAGATATTATCAAAGACATGTCCTTGACCAATCTACTCCAATGACTGCAATTCTAAGTGATCTATCTTGATGTTTGTAACCCCTTATCTGTTATTATTTTTCTCCACAGCACTTGTGGGCTGACAAACATTTGTTGTTGTTTTGTTGTAGTTTTTTCTCTTTCCACTCACACCCCAGAATGTAAACTCCAAAGAGGGCAGAGACTTCATCAGTTTTGATCACCACTGTGTCTCCAGCGCCTATAACAGGACCTGGCATGTAAGGTTATCATTGTTATTGAATGAATAAATGTGTAAAGTGACGTTCATAATATTTATATCACAGGGCTAAAGTAAAGGTCACACAGTGAGGCCAGTTTGTATACTGAAAAAATTCTTGGTTTTATGATTAGACAAACTTGGTTTCCAGTCCTGGTTGCACACTCACTTGTAGTGTGAGTCTCTCAGAAGGTCCATTTTCCATATTTCTGGAATGGGCATGATGTAATACCTCAAAGGTTTATTGTGAGCATAAGGTGAAAGAAAAATGTTCATAAAACACTCAGCTATGAGGAGGCTAGAAAATGGGCAGTTTTGATAATTTGATGTGTGAATGTGCTTCATAAGCTACAAATCCACATATGTGCATACAGAACTAATATTGCTGAGGACTATGGCGTGAAATGTACTGTGCTAAGCATTTCAGGGTGAATGGTTTCAGTGCTCATGGCATACTGAAAATTAGAAAATGACTAATGACTGTCGTCTATACCTTCTATCTACAGGTTCTAATGGAACTGAATGTCTGACTTCCTATTATTTCTGCATAATTTTGCCATAACATATGGTCCTGCTGGGCCTATTTAGGCAATATATATTCTCATTCTCTCATTTTCTCAAAAAACCTGTGCACAAACTCAGCAACTTAAGTTACTCACATGTAACCCAAGTAATTAGCTGGTGACAAGCTACTAGTTGCCATTTTTCTCAGCATAGTCCTGTTAGATGAGTACTGACTAGTTTATTTTAGTTCAGCACACAATGCTTGGCTCTGGAGATTCAAAGGAGACTATAATTTGTCCTTGTGTTCAGGAAATTCATAGTCTCTTGCTATAGGCTAGCCTAGTCTTACAAGGTGAGTACAATTCAGGCTGCATGAGCTCAGGAAGGATGAGGTGTGTGTCTGGTTTTCACTGCTGCAGTTTGAAGACAAAAGGAAGCCAAACAGATAGTATCCTGATGCCTTTTCTCATCCTGCATTTTTCTGTCAGACACTATGGTGTAGATCATATTCTTGAGACTCTGAGTTAGCTTTGAAGCCGCTAAGACACCAAGGGTTGTGAGGTGAGAGTCCCAGAAACCCAGGACCAGTTCTGTATTTCCATGTGTTCAGTTTTAAGAATCATAGATCCCTAGATAAAAGGGGGGCAGCTTCAAAACCACCTGGGATTTCCCAAGCAGTCTTGCCTTGATTGTGATGTACCCTTTCCTTGGTTTGTAATCCCTTTGGCAATAATCATGCAGTCTCTGAACAAGACTTAAAGAACTTAGGCACACAGCTGAGCTTTCCCTAGGTTCACACCCAGTGGTCCGCCTCCACATTCCTTTCAGAACTGCCTTTGCATGAAGTTTTTAAAAAGGGAGTAACTTGAAGAAAACCATTTATTTTAGGATCCTGAAGGGATGGAAACTAGGAACTTCGTAAGAGCAGATTTTCCCTTTGAGGACATTACTTACCTCCACTATTTACAAGATACCAAATGCTGCAAGGAGCAAGATTGAGTTTTGCCCAGATTGACGGACATAGCAAAGACAGTTGCACATCTGATGAATTGGAAATGTGTATGTTTTACAGGGAGACTGGCGTTAAAAGGAAATAGTTTCTGGAAATCACTGGGAATAGAGAAATCTGCCACTGCTATAGATATTTTTCTTTTTACTTGTCTTTCTGTTACTGTATAATCATTTACTTTCCTTTTAGTCAGCATGATTATGTAGCTATCACCCTAATATGGCAATGCTTGAATATACAGTGGCAAAAAAACCTCCTTAAGATAGAGGGGTATGTCCCTGGGAAAAGAATATATCCACAACTTCTATATTTGGAAACTGTAAAGTAAAATAAGATCTTACTCATGTATTTTTTTTCTATTTTGATTAATTAATCATTAATCTCAAATTTTAAAAAGTAAATTACACTTTGTGCTTTTCTTCAAGTACCTCAGCTCCTTAATGGAGAGAAGCTGGATTATTTGATTTTTTTATTATCTCAGATAATCATGTGCCTGTTAACTGCTGCAAAGTAAAATCACTTGTAAGTTAATTATTGTAGTCCACTTAACAGCCATGTAACCATACCTTTAAGGATAATTATAGAAGACAGTGTTTATGTAAGTGGTTTATTGTGAAACTTCAAAAATGTTAGGTGCTACTGTTATTAGGAAAAAATTAAGTCATTTGGCTATTTACCATCCTTATGTCAGAATTATCTAAAGGAAATAAAGCTAATTATTGAACTTTGTTCACAAAGGTAGATACTGTAGCCTTATTGGTAACACACACAAATAAGGAAAGACCTGAAGGCCCAACAGTAAATAAATGGTTAAATAAATGAGGAGAGATTTGGGCAATAAAATCTTATGTAGCCGTTAAAATGATATTTATGAAAAGCCTTATTACCATAGAATACTGCTTAAGCTGTCATATATAGTACATGATAAATGTCTTAGTCCTAGCTTTGAAATATTTCAGTTGGATCCAATATATTAAAATTTTCTTATTTTAATATTTAAGGCCTAGAAATTGTCCAGAAGCATGGAATATCTAGCAGAAATTCCATTTAGACAAGAGACTCATTCAAATTATTTCAAATTATTTAGAGAAAATGAAAAGTCTTAACTATGTCATCAACTTTGTGACAGTTAGTCTATGTGAGAAGCTACTTTTACTTTGTGGAATTAATAAAAAATGTCCCCCTCACTATATAACTAGAATAATTATTTAGTTTGTGCTTTAAAAAACAGTTTGACCACAAAGGAAGTCCTTATTGAATGGCTGCACCACCCATGGTCACTCTTACTTCAATCTACCCTTTTAGTTTCTGCATCTGTGTCTATGACCTACCCACTAAGTATAAAATCTTTGGTTTCTCTAAGAATTAGTGTAGACTTTTAATAAAGAATGTTAAGGGCAGGTATAACATTGGTAACTTTAGGTATTAATAAAACTTGAAAGTTAAAAGTGCTAACAGATCACAAAAGAAAAACGACCACTTTGTTTAGTTCTTTTAAATCCTTGTTTTATCACTTTGGTGACAGCAAAAGTTTATTTTGAACATAATGTCAGATCTTTCCAATGATTGACTATATTTTCAAATTCACATGGGAATAATTCATGTCGAACAACATAAATACTACAGTCTTTTAATATTTAATGTAGCCTTGCAAATTGTTAAAAGGTTGTTTATTCTGCATGATTTCTTTTGAGCTAGCCACATGTTTTATAGAGAATAGTGCAATTATTTTTATATATTAGCACCTGGGCTATGGTCTGGATTTTGTAGAGACTCCAATAGCTCCATATAAAAAGGATACTCAACCAGAAAGGTAATCTGAAAAGTACCTGTCATGTAGCTCATCTTAATTTCCTTTATTCAGTGGACTGTCAGATTTTTAGAATAGGATCTCTCTCTTGGCCGGGCTCAGTGGCTCAGCCTGTAATCCCATGCTTTGGGAGGCCGAGGTGAGTGGATTGCCTGAGCCCACAGGTTCAAGACCCACCTGGGCAACTTGGCGAGACCTCATCTCTACAATAAATCAAAAAATTAGCTGGGCATGGTAGCACGTGCCTATAGTTCCAGCTGCTAGGAAGGCTGAGGTGGAAGGATCGCTGGAGTCCAGCAGGTCGAGGCTGCGGTGGTTGGGAGCGTGCCACTGCACTCTAGTCTGGGCGACAGAGTGAGACTCCAACTCAAAAAAAAAGAAAAGATCTCTCTCTCTTTCTCTCTCTCAGTAAAATCATTTGGTATAGTCACTGAAAGTAAATAATTCAAGAACATTTAAAAGGGCTTTATTAGCCACTTCGTTGAGGAAAGAAGGCAGTTGCTATTATATGAAAGAATATTTAAAAATATAAAGCCACAGCTGGGCTCGGTGGGTCAGCCTGTAATCCCAGCACTTTGGGAGGCTGAGGTGAGTGGATTGCATGAGCCCGTGGGTTTGAGAACCGCCTGGGCAACTTGGCGAGACCTCATCTCTGCAATAAATAAAAAAATTAGCTGGGCGTGGTAGCGCGTGCCTGTAGTTCCAGCTACTTGGAAGGCTGAGGCAGAAGGATCGCCGGAGCCCAGCAGGTCGAGGTTGCAGTGGCCGGGAGTGGCCACTGCACTCCAGTCTAGGTAACAGAGACTCCAACTCAAAAAAAAAAAAAAAAAAATATATATATATATATATAAAGCCACTGTTAATTGTTAATTATATTATTTGTTAATTGTTAAAAGCCACTGTTAATTATAATTGTAGTTTGTTTGCTCTCTGGCCAAGAATCTAGAACATTTTTAAAATTAAAATTGATTATGTATTTATTTATGTTTATAGCAGCATTTATTACTCAAAACGGCCCTGAAATGGAAACAATTCAAGTACCTATCAACTGATGAGTAAATAAACAAAATGTATCATATATTTTTAACAGAATAGTATTCAGCAGTTAAAAGAAACAAACTACTGATGCATGCTACAACATAGATGATAAGTGAAATAAGTTGCATGTAAAAAGCTGCATGTTATCTGATTCTGTTTTATAGGAACTATCTAGAAAAGGCAAGTTTACTGAGACAGAAAGCAGATCAGAAGTTGCATAGGGCTAAGGTTGAGAACAGGATTAACTGTAAATGGGCGCAAGGGAGCTTTCTGGGATGATGGAAATATTCTTTTTTTAAAACATATTTTTATTTTAAAATTGTGGGGTACAGTTAAGGGTTAGGTATACAAATATGCATTGTTCAGGCACCCTTGTTGATAAGGGGTGTCTCCCCGTCCCCTGACAGATATTGACTACCATCAATCCCACCTCCCTTCCCCACCCTACCCCCCCATAGTTTCCCACCACTGTCAATCTTTTTCTCATAGTGTTATGATAGATGTTCAAGGTCCACTATGAGTGAGAACAGATCAGACTATTTAATAGTCCACAGATATTTTTTATTAGGATCCACTCTTTATGTCTCTGTTCACATCTGTTACTAGCCATGTATCTGATGATCACAGATTGCCAGAAGTGACTACAGTCACTTAAACATGATACCTGGATGCCACTGTGTTCAACTTCAAAAGGAAAAACAAAACAACAGAAAGAGGAAGCAGTTCACTGAATATAAAATAGTGCTTGAGCTCCCAGAGTGGTTGCTTCTCCTATCTTCACCCTGCTCCCCACCCTTCCCAGCCTCTGATCACCATCATTTCACTCTCCATCTCCATGAATTCAATTTGGTAGCACAATAGGGAATTAAAGTTAATTATAATGTATTATATATTTCAAAATAAAAGAGAGAAATTAGAATGTTCCTAACACACAGAAATGATGAAGGCTTGAGGAGATGGATACCCCAGTTACCCTGATTTTATCTTTATACTTTGTATCCCCATATCAAAACATCACATGTGCCCCATAAATATGTACAATATGTATAACTATTGAGGTAATTATAAAATAATAAGAATGAAATAGTTAATAAAATAATTGTGCTAGCCTGCTTGACATAGTAACTCTGTTTGTTTAAATTTTCCATTTTAGCTGCTTGCCTGACTTAAGAATAACCACCCAATGTATACGTGTGATTACTGTAATGTTCACATGACCATAGACTCCCGACTTTGTTCCCTGAACTGATCATGCTGACTGTTTCTGCTGACTGTTTGCAAAACTCCCAAGCCACAAATTCCATGTAATTGTATGCTTTGTTAACTGAAATCAGATGTTACGCCTAGAAATTGTTAAAAAATTATTCCTTGCAAAACTCCTACCACATCCTTATAATTTGTTCCTATATTTTGTTCCCTTTTGTTTTCAGTTCCTCAATCCCTCACTCCCTTGCTCAGTCCCCTGCTATGTAGCCCATTTGCAGATTTTACCTATAAAAGCTGCTTACTGATTCCGCTCAGTTGTCAAGATCCTTCTGGCATGAGCCTTCTCTTGACTGCGTGCTTGATAAAGTACTTGTGATTTGTACTCTGGCGTACTGGTGTGTCATTTTCTCGCAACTCAGTCATAACATTTGGAGACCCCAGCAAGATAAATATGTCTGCCAGCACAAGCAGCTGCCTCACTCCAGCCGTCCCTGACTGGGAGGAGAGGTATAGGGGAGGGGCCTCCTGAGATTCTTAGGCCCCTTAACCTCTCATCTGGCTCTGAGGGAGTTGGAATGACTGCTGGCCGCTGTTGCCTTAAAGGAACCTGAGTCTGTCTACAATCTCCTAGGAGGTAAGATTTTATTTTTCTGATTTTCTGCTTATAACCGCAGTTTCTGGTTCTATTTCAGTATTAAGGCAGTCACGACCTGACGAGGTCACCCTTTGGACACTATTCCTAATGCTAAGTCATTGGCTGAATAGAGTCCCCTTGTTTCTGGCCTTGAGGTGTTCCAGGGAGTTGTAATTTTTCTATTTGATTTGAGCATGTTATTTGTCTGTCTCTTTATTTGTGTGTGTGTTGTTTGCTTGTTGTATGTCATGGGATCCCAGAATTCGAAATCAGTCACTTCTCTGGACTGTATGCTGAAGAATTTTTCTGTTGTATTTGCTGAGGATTATGGTGTCTGCCTTTCAAAAGGCAGACTCCGGACCTTCTGTAAGATAGACTGGCCTACCTTTGATGTTGGGTGGCCTACAGGGTCTCTGGATGTTAAGGTTACTGAATCTCTTTGGAAAGTTGTTACAGGGAATCCCAGCCATCTGGATCAGTTCCCCTATATTGATCAATGGCTAAGTTTGGTCCAGAACCTACCATCTCAGTTGAAAGCATGTTCTCTTGAAACCACCAGTTGAGTCCTCTCACTTTGTCTCTCAATTGGTCAGGACGTACTAATCTTCATGTTATGGACCCTCCACCTGAACCACCTCTCCATGGGGCAAAGGTTGCATTGTACCTGTTACCTGTAGCCTTTGCTTCCTGTGGGTTGCATTTTGTTTTACCCTTCTCTACTGAGGAACTTCTTGAGGATCAAGTTAATCCAGTTAACTCTAACCCTCTGCCATATGCTCTGCAGGCTTCCTCGCCCACTGTTACCTCCACCACCTCTTTTGCTCACAGTCATCCCCAGCGCCAGCTGTGGACATGGCTGTCTCTGTTCACAGCTGTCTCCAACCCCGGCTGCAAATGTGACTACCTCCAGTTCCAAATCTTTTCTGTCTTCTCCACCTTTGACTGCCCGACTCTGATCCCAGATCAGTCCAGCCCCACGCCTTCCACTTTAGGAAGTTGCTTCTGTGCTGGAGGCAGGTCGAACTGGGAAGTTATTTATGGTGTATACCCTGTTTTCTTCTTCCAGTATATAACTGGAAGTATCAGAACCCAGTGCTCTCCACTAAGCCACAGGCTCTAATTTCATTAATAGAGTCAGTTATGCATACCCATCGCCCTACTTGGGACGATTGCCAGCAGCTTCTTGCCACTTTGTTTATTGCTGAAGAATGGGAATGCATTAGAGCTGAGGCCAGAAAGTCTATTCTGGACTTTATTGGGGGCACATAGGAGAAAAATCAAGATATACTGGATAGAGATTTTCCTCTTTCTTGCCCAGACTGGGACCCTAACACCTTGGCAGAGTCCAAGGCATTCGATACCTATCACCGGACTCTATTAGCAGGTCTGAAGGGGCAACCCCAAACTATTAGTCTAAAACTACAGAGGTTCTTCAGGGACCTGAGGAGTCTCCAGGGGCATTCCTTGAGTGCCTCCAAGAGGTGTTTTGGGCTTACACCCCTTTTGATCCCTCAGTTCCTGAGAATGCTCGAGCTGTTAATTTGGCATTTGTGACTCAGGCAGCTTCAGACATCCGAAAAAAGTTATCAAAGCTAGAAGGCTTTGCAGGAATGAATATTTCTCAGCTGCTTGAGGTAGCTCAAAAAGTTTATAATAACTGAAATGCTGAGAAACAGAAGCAGGCAGTGCAAACAGCTGACAGAGTTGCAAGAAGACAAGCCAAAATCCTGGTAATAACCGTTCGGGCCCCAGGAGCTGATTCCAAGCCTCCATGTCAAAAGTTTGGTAACCAGAAGGGCCAAAAGTGTCAGAAACCTGGACGCATTTGGTTGGCAAAGAACCAGTGTGCTTATTACAAGGAACTAGGGCATTGAGTCAAAGATTGTCCCCATTGCCCATTACACAAAGACCCCAAGCCACTTCTGGTCCTGCCCTTGGCCAGAGAGGCTGGAAATGATTTGGACTGAAGGGGACAGGATTCCTTTTCCTTAGGCCCCCAAGAGTCCATGGAAACTGCCGCTATCGGGGGCCACCCAGTTCAACTCTTAGTGAATACTGGGGCAGAACATTTGGTCCTGAAGTCACCATTAGGACCTGTGTATAAAAGAAAATTCTGGTACAAGGGGCAACATGGGGAGTTACTAATTGCAAGTTCACTTCCAACCAGACTGTTGACTTGGGACAAAAGCGAGTCACCCATTCATTTCTAATAATTCCAGACTGCCCATTTCCTCTTATGGGTCGAGACTTACTTTGAAGTTAAGAGCCGCCATTGTGTTTTCACCTGAAATAACTGAAATGTTTATTCCTACTGTGTATCAGATGCTCTTGACTGTTCTGCTCTCTGAAGAATATCTTTTAACTTTTTCGAAATCTTCTACTGAAAATGTTCTGTCAAGTTTACTTCTACAGTTGTAACAGGAGTTTCCTTCCATCTGGGCAGAGACCAACCCACAGGATTGGCAAAACATCACCCTCCAGTGGTGGTAAATCTAATAGCATCAGCTACTCCTGTTCACGTTCTCCAATACCCTATAAGTTTACAGGCCTGGAAAGGAATTGCTTCTCATATAAAAAGACTCTTAGCCACCAATATTCTAACACCATGTAAGTCGGCATAGAATACTGCCTTTCTGCCAGTTCAAAAACTGGGAACATATGATTATCGACTGGTTCAGGACTTAAGGGAAGTTAATAAGTGGGTTGAAACTATCCATCCAACTGTTCCTAACCCATACACTTTGCTCAGTCTGCTTCCTCCTCAGCACCAGGTATATACTGTACTGGATTTAAAGGCTGCTTTCTTCTCTATCCCTTTGTCCACTCTCAGTCAACCTGTCTTTGCCTTTGAATGGACAGATCCTGACTCAGGGGACACCAGTCAGTTAACCTTGATTTGGTTACCACAAGGCTTCAAGAACTCTATAACTCTTTTCGAGAAAGCCTTGCAACAGGATTTGGTACCCAGCACCCTGTTTACTTCAGTATGTTGATAATCTCTTACTTGCAGCTGTGGACTTGGACACCTGTTTACGGGGTACTAAGGCTTTGTTACGGCTCCTTCAAGAATTGGGCAACCATGTATCAACAAAGAAGGAACAGCTCTGTTCAACTGATGTCTCCTACCTGGGGTACCAACTGAAAAAAGGTAAATGAACCCTGACCTCTACCCAAAAAGAAGCTATTCTTCAAATCCCCACTTCAACCACCAAGAAACAGGTGTGGGAATCCCTGGGGATGGCAGGGTATTGTTGGCTGTGGATCCCAGGATATGCTGAAATTGCCAAGCCCTTGTACACAGCCTCGGCAGGGGATCAACCCCTAAATTGGACTGCTGCTGAGGAACAATGTTCTAGCAGGTAAAAATGACTCTGACCCAAGCCCTGGCACTAGCCCTCCAGATGTTGCCAAACCCTTTCACTTATCCATTCACAAACAATGAATTGCAAAAGGGGTCCTCACCCAAACCTTAGGACCCTGGAGAAGACTGGTGGCTTATTTGTCAAAAAGACTGGACCCAGTGGCTTCTGGCTGGCCTTCCTATCTCTGGGCCATTGCAGCTGTGGCCATATTAAGGAAGCAGATAAATTAACTTTTAGCCAAAATCTGACTTTGACTATTCCTCATGCTGTTGAGACTTTGCTCTAAGGAGCCTCTGGCTGCTGAATGTCAAACACTCATATCACCCAATGTCAGAGTCTTTTGCTCAATCAACCAAGACTAACTTTCTCTCCTACTCAGTGCCTCAATCTGGCTACTCTATTGCCTGATGATACCAGTGCATAAATGTGAAGACATATTGGACATATCTCAGACCAGTCAGCCTGATTTTCAGGACACTTCCTTAAACCAGGCTGATGCTGACCTATTCATGGATAGTAGCAGCTTGGTAATAAAGGGAGTCCGCAAGGCTGGTGCAGCCGTAACCACAGCTCATGATGTAGTCTGGTCACAGGTGCTGCCTCAAGGTACTTCGGCTCAGAAAGCTCAGTTAATTGCTTTAACTCAGGCCCTGTGCTGGGGAACAAGAAAGTGAATAAACATCTTCACTGACAGCCAGTATGCTTTTGCCACACTCCATGTGCATGCCATGATCTACAAGGAACAAGGATTGGTTACCGCTGCAAATAAGATTATAAAAAACAAGGAAAAAAATATTAGCCCTCCTAGAGGCTATATTGCTTCCTAAAGAGGTGGCCGTCATACATCGCAGAGTCACCAAAAGTCTGACACTCCAGAAGCAACTGGAAACTGCCTGGTGGACCAGGCAACTTGAGAAGCAGCAGAATTCCCAGTTGCACCCCTAACTATTTTGCCAGCTAAAACTTTTCCAGTTCTGTCTCTCCCACAGCAGCCCAACTATACCCACAGAGAGGTGACAGCAGACCTGGCCAGAGCCTGTGAAAAGTCTGACGGGTGGTATGTTAAAGACTAAAATTGTTCTGCTTGCAGCCCTTGCACATACATTAGTGAAACAGCTTCATTCCACTACCCATTTAGTAGGTACTAGGATGGCTGAACTGTTAAATCGCTTTTATATTATTGATAATTTAAACAGCCTGACCATCTCAGTGGCTGAAATGTGCCCTGCTTGCACCTGCGTTAACCCAAGAGGAGGACCAAAGCCTCCAATAGGAATCAGGGCTCGAGAACTAAGCTCTGGTGAAAAATGGGAAATAGGCTTTACTGAAATAAAACCACCTCAGGCAGGGTACAGTTATCTACTGCTATCGGTAGATACTTTTTCTGGGTGGGTGGAGGCCTTTGCCACAAAAAATGAAACTGCACTTATGGTTGCAAGGTTTCTATTAAATAAAATAATTCCTAGGTACAGGCTTCCCCTCTCTGTTGGCTCTGACAGTGGTCCTGCCTTCACCTCATCCATGGTTCAACTGGTTAGTAAAGCACTGAACATTAAATGGAAACTACATTGTGCCCACAGACCACAAAACTCTGGACAGGTAGAATGCATGAACTGAACTCTAAAATCTACTTTAACCAAATTAATAATGGAAACTGGTAAAAAAATGAATGAATCTTTTGCCTCTGGTCCTCCTTTGGGCTAGATGTATCCCATATAAGGCTGGGTATACTCCATATGAAATCATGTTTGCAAGGCCCCACCTCTGTTACCCTGGTTGTGAAATCCTATTCTTGAAGAAACTATTAATCAATCTCTGTTAAAGTATCTCCAGTCTCTGCAACAGGTACAGGACATTGTCCACACCAACGTTCGTGCTACTTTACCAGCTCCATCCTCCACACCATGTCATCCATTCCAGCCTGGAAATTTGGTCTACATCAAAAAGTTCTCAAAGGAAGGACTAACCCCCACCTGGAAAGGACCCTACGAAGTCATCCTCACCACTCCAACGGCACTCAAGGTTGGTGGAATACCAACTTGAATCCATCGCTCAAAAGTCAAAGAAGTCAAAGAATACGACGTTGCTCCAACCTTGTTGGACATTTGGACTATAGACAGAAATCCTAACAATCCACTCAAAATCATCCTCCAAGTCCACCATCCTGCTCCAACCTACAGGACAATCAACCAATGCGCAGCTGAAATGTGAGACCCCAACTTTAATTGGTCTACTAGTTATTGTTTTCTGAACACATTGTACTCATCCCCTACCTCTTGTTTTTATTATCCCACTTGTCCTGAGTTTTAGTGCAGGATTGCTTACTACAGCTGCTGCAGAATGACAATGTTGCGAGAGTTTTGTTAATGCTATTTTAACTTTCATGCACCAGGTGCATTATTGCCTTATGCTTACAATAAGTTTAACTACTGCCCAGGATAGATATGCCACATATTCTTTCTCCCTAACCTCTTTCAAAAATGGTAACATCTTAGCTAGCCAGAACTGGACATATCCGGGAATTTCCATAATATTTAAGGTCCAACTGTACTACTTAGCTGCAAAAGGAAGGGGAGTCAGTGATGGTTACCCTAAAGCACCCTGGGAAGCCTCACATTTTTCAACCTGGGAAGCACCATATTTACAAAAAAACCCAGAACCTTAAATTAAACCTCAGAGATGTAGACTTCTATCTATGTCCTGGAAAACTCCCTGAATCAGCCTATAATCAAGCAGATCATTTCTTCTGTCCTGACTGAAAATGTGTCACTATCACTACTTACAGTGGAGGACATAATAATACCTCCAAAATTACTCTTTGGTGGGCTCCAGGCCCATCTCCCCCTGAGGCTCTGGTATTTATACAAATTAACAACCCCCATCATTGAACTTGGAGTGTAGGAAAAATCTGGGACATACAACTCTATGACCGTGGTTCCCTGTTTACCATTCAAAGACAAATACTTGGCTACAAACCTAGGCCAATAGGGCCACTAGCTTACCTGAAAGATCCCATGTTCGGTTTTCATCTGCATCCACCTTCTCTTAGCCAAATTACCACCCCAAGTCCACCTCAGCTGCTTCCAAAGCCAATTCTGGAAACTCATTCAGGGACACAGCCTCCATAGTTGCCTAAAAAGACTCGTCTAGGGGATAATCCTCTGACCCAGCAGCCCCCAAGTGTTTTCCCTATACTAGCGTGTACACACTGTTTGCTCAGTGCTACTTGGCCACAGTTTGCCTCAGATTGTTGGCTCTGCTTAAAGTCAAAGCCTCCTTACTATGTAGGTTTAGGAGTAAATACTCCTATTATCAGCAACACTGACAAAGCTACAATCTTTAGGTCAGATGTTAATTCTGACCTAAATTACATGCAATCTGCCACAGACCGACTTTATAACCAGGTAGATTCCCTAGCAAAAATTGTCCTCCAAAATCGCAGTGATCTAGACTTGCTTTTCTTTTTTTTTTTTTAATCAATATTTTTTATTTTGATATTGTGGGGTACAGTTAAGGGTTAGGTATACAAATATGCTCATTCAGGCCC
>NW_007252780.1:806090-831701 GCF_000164805.1 Carlito syrichta | reverse complement strand
CCTCTGGTAGGGATGGCTATCATTAATAAGTCTTAAAACAACCAATACTGGCACGGTGCAGAGGAAAGGAACATTTCTACACTGTGGGAGTGCAAGCTAGTTCAACCTCTATGGAAAACAGTGTGGTGATTCTTAAAATAACTAAAAATTAATCTTCCATACAATCCTGCAATCCCTCTCCTGGGACTACACCCAGAGGAACATAAATTGCTCTACAGAAAAGATATCTGCACATGCATGTTTATTGCCACCCTATTCACAATAGTAAAAACATGAACTCAACCCTACTGCCCACTGAAAGTGTACTGGATAAAGAAAATGTGGCACATATACACGATAGAGTGTTATGCAGTCATAAAGAACAAAATTATGGACCTCGTAGCAAATTGGCTGGAGTTGGAGACCATTATACTAAGTGAACTATCACAGAAACAACTGAATACCACATGTTCTCACTCGTAAGTTGGTCCTGAACACTAGTCACATTGGCAGAAGGGAGGGATCAGCAGTTGCTGGGTAGTACTAGAGGAGGGAGGGCGGGACCAAGGTTGGGGGAATGCGTGAAACACGAAGGGTACCTGGTCCACGACAATGGGGAGTGAGGGCCAGTTGGAAGCCACAGCTTCACCTGCATGCAGCTTATTTATATAATTATTCCTCACTTGTACCTCACATCTCTATAATTTTTTTTAAAATGGAGAAAAGTGAGAGTTTGAATTATTATGTGAGACTTGCATGGGGGCAGGAACCTATATATTAATACAAATAAGCCTGTAGCTACAAATTATTTTTATTTTGCAAATGTTTTAAAATTTTAATGTTTTTGGAAAGTAGCTTTTCTTCCAACTATTTTTGAAAAAAATTACTGAACAGAAATATTAAATAATTTCTCACATCCTCTTTACCTAAATTCAGAAATTATTTCACCAAACTAGTTTATTCTTCCTATTTTTTTCCTCGGATAACTATAAATATAAAGTTTTGCTGATCCAGATGAGATATTGGAGCCATTATGATACCAGACCCCTAAATAAATGTGCATATACCTCCCAAGAACAAAGAAATTATCCTATGTAAACATAGCAGTGTGCAATGCAAGAAATATAACACTAATATTATCTAAAATCTAATCCATGTACAAAGTTCCCCAATTGCCTAATAATGTCCTATATAAATAGTTTTAATCTAGTATAGGATTTTAAAAGGGATTATATATTGCATTTAGTTGTCTGGACCACATTCTCTTCTTTTCCTTTAATTTTTTTTTTCAAAATAATATTGACATTTTTTGAAGGATACGACCTATTGTTTTGCAGAATATTTCTGATCTTAAATTTATCTGATCATTTTCTTAGGATTAGATTCAAGTTGAACATTTTTGTTAAGATTAACTCTTTAAGTGTTACTATATTTCATCACAAGGCTTTGCATTAGGACACCCATGGTATTAGTTTCTCCTATTATTGGTGATCTTACATGTCATCATGTCATTAAGATGGTGTTTGATCGAGTTCTCATTGTAAGCTACCTTTCTTCCTTGTCATTAATAAGTCAACTGTGAAGTAATATTTTAGAAATGTGTGAAAATGCTTTTGAACTATCTTGCCTTAAATAAGATTAAAATGTTGTGACAAAACGGATACTTTCTAATTTGATTAATCCTATGCCATTCTTCCCCTCTATAACACTTCTGTCTCTCTTGTTTCCTACCTTTAACTCTGCCTTGATTCCTTCCTTCCTTTCCCTTTTTTTCTTTTGTTTTCCTCTTTTCCTTTCTTCCTGTGATTATTACAGTGCACTCATGGATCTGATGCACTATATGCACTGTGATTTCAGTCTTCTTTTCTGTAAATTCTATTAGGGCAAATATCATGTGGTGGAACCTGCTGTATATCAGACACACTGCTGGGTGCTGGGCTGATGTACGTATTTGGCAGAGTTGGTTTGAAGACAGCAAATAGATAATGCCCACACATGATAGGTAAAAAATATATATGTCCTTTTGACGTGGCTTTATCACTTTTTGAACACTTTCTTACTTTCTGACAAGGCTTACTTTATTTTCTCCGTTTATCAGTCTTGTTATCAACTGTGTCTCCAAGAACTCTAATTCTGCTGAATGGGAATTGTATTTAGAAACCAAGGGGCAGTAGGTTTAATGGTGTCTTTTTTTAAACAACAGCCTTATAAAGACAAGTAGAAATTAAGGGAGTGCATGGCATACTACGGTGTTGGTACTGCAGGAGCATAGGTCTTGTTAGGCCACAGGATTATTTTAGGGAGATACTGCATGGCACTGCAGTTAGTGGTTCGGTCATGAGCTCTGCAGCCACATGGCACAGGTTTTCTTCAAGCTCTGTCACTCTCTACATTTATGCATCACGATAAGTGACCTTGTCTCTGCATGCCACTGCCTCTTTGTCTTTATCTCTGAAGAAAATATAATATTGTACCTACCTTCTGCATGCTATTAATTCAACTCGTTGTTCAACATGTTTTTATTGAACATCTGGTATGTGATGGATACTCTTTATAGCTGTGTGCAAGACAAACTCTCCATCTACGGAGCTTTCGTTGTCACAAGGGAGACAACGTCACCCCTTCAAAACAAGCAGACAAATAAAATACATGTGCAGCTGCTGGTAGGTGCTATGGGAAAATAAAGCTGGCTCTGAGTAGGTAGCTGTTGGGAGGGTTACTATTTTATACACACCAGTGGGAGAGTCTCATTAATATTTTAACAGATCTGAAGAAGATTAGGGACTAAATCATGATAATACCTCAAAGAAGAGTATTCCAAACAAAGAAACAGCAAGCACACAGCCTTTAGTAAGAAGAATGGCTAGAGTGGTTCAGTACAAGCAGCCAGGTTAGTGGGGCTGGACCAAGGAGAGCCTCGGTCAAGGGGTAAGGATGAAGCTAGATCATCAAGGGCCTTCCGAAGGAGCTTTGTAAGGGCTTGTACTCAGTGTGGGATGGGAAACAGTTGGCAAGTTTTGAGAATAGTTTATTTTTTAAGAGGTTATTCTGGGATCGGGTTAGAGAATAGACTGAAGAGGGCCTGACTAGAAAAAGAGAAGTTTGGGGCGTATTGTGGTAATTCTGGTAAGAGAAGACAGAGGCATGACACAGATGGGATGAGTCGGGAACCTGGAGGTGGTCCCAGTCGACATAGATTTTGACGCTAAAGACCATACAATTTGTTGATAGGGTAGATTTGAAGTGTAAGAAAATGAAAGGAATCAAAGATGACATTGCGGTTTTGACTACTTTTGTTAGGACTATGATAAGGATTACATAGTTAATTCATATAAAGCATTAAAAACAGTACCTAGTACATAATAAATGCTCAATAAATATTAGCATTTTATATTTTAAATTCTATCAGTTACTTTCCACTTTTTCTTAATACCTTTATATATTTGCTTTAATGTTTTTGATTTCTGGATCTTAAATTGACTATTACCTTTTGCTATTTCTCTTCAGTACTAACCATCTAGCTATATAAATTTGAGTAATATAGTAATCTTAGTGCCAATGCCTTGGACTGAAATGAGCATATAGTTCACTTCCTGTGTAGCTGTGGGCAAATCACTAATCTCTCAATTTCATCTCCCATGAAATGAGGATAATGATATTTATCTCCCAAGGCTATTATGAAAATTAAAGAATATCCAAATTCAAAAATGAAAGTCACTACAAAGTATGAGTTATTGCAATTTTTATTGTTGCCTACACTCTAAGAAGGCTCTTTATGCTAATCCCAGCCACTTAAAGGCATGAAAGAAATGTATTTGAAGGCATTAGTCATTCACACTGAATTTTATTCTTGTTTTGTAATATTTGAATGTTTTTACTGGTGAGATTTGCTTTTTATATTTCACAGTTTGGGATTTATTGAGACCTGAGCAGTTTTACTGAACCACTTTTTAAAAGATTTAATGAATTTGAATCTTGCAGTCAGGATGAATATTGTACCCAGGAAGGGATGTGGGAGAAGGGAGCAGTTCAAAAGGAACTGTCTAAGGCATTCTACTTAAAGAATGCTCTATACCTTAGTGTGTTTTAGATATTTCCAGAATACAGTTATCAAATACATTGTTATGATTTGAATGCTCAGTGAATTCATTGTCTAATAATTACCGGAACTTAGGAAGCATTTTCTTTATGGGGCGGGGGGTTGATTATCTATCCAAAGCAGGGGAAAACTTGAGTGACTAAAAGTATGACTTTTTATTATTTTATTTCAATTATTATATCTTTACTGAGGACTGAAGTTGGGGAAAATCTTATGTGTTTCCTAAGCTAGATGGGAATATGGAGCAGCACCGGATATTTTTATTCATCATTTTATATCATTTTACCATGCATAGGCAGTGCTCCATGTATACTCATTTCAAGCTAAATATTCCAAGCAAGGACATATTTTTTATCCTAATTATTATTATTATTCCTAATTTATATAAAAGGGAACTGAAGCCAAGAGACTAAATTGCAGACTTATTTGTTTAATAAGTGAAAGAGATGGGAATGCAACCTTGTTTTTCAGCCTCTCATCTGTTATCTCCTTTCTACATTTCTGACCTACATTATTTACATTATGAAATATTGATCATTTAAGTAACAGAATTGTATTAAATTGCAGGAAAAGGGGTAATGTTTCAGCTCTCACATTTATTTATAATTGTTTTAAGGTGAAGAAATGAGGTTGTATTTTTATTTAATCTTAGACACAAGACAGATACAGAACAATTTTAGCATCATGTTTTCAACAAGGGATTGGAAGATACCTGTATGTTTGCACTATCCATTTAGTTTTATCTTGAGTGATGTAAAAGCAAGTGGAAGATTCCCATTGTTTTCACTGTAATTATTGCTCTGCTGTGACCCACCTCACAAGGATATCAGAAAGTCAGCATTTTGAAATTACTCTCTTCGAAAATAGGTATTGCATTTGAAAGAAAGCTTATAAGGTAATTTGAAAAATTTCTTTGTAACGAAATGTTTTTAAAAATCCTTTGATTTTATGGGCATCTTTATAATATGTGAAAAGTATTTAAAGCCATTTAAAATATTTAGTGACTCATAACTCATTAGGCAATATTGTAATCATATGACAGTAGCAAATTTACATGTATACCTATAGTTTTTGTAAAAGTCTTGTTATAAAAGATATGAAATAGCTTAATAAATCTTCTTCCCAGTTCATCTCCTTTGTTAAAAATATCCTGTGGAATTGTTGATGAATCTTTTTTTCTTTTTTGAGTCAGAGTCTCACTCTGTCACCCAGACTGGAGTGCAGTGGCACGCTCCTGGCCACTGCAGCCTCCACCTGCTGGGCTCCGGCGATCCTTCCGCTCAGCCTTCCAAGTAACTGGAACTACAGGTGTGTACTACCACACCCAGCTAGTTTTTGATTTATTTTAGAAACAACGTTTCACCAAGTTGCCCAGGCTGGTCTTGAACCCGTGGGCTCAGGTAATCCACTCACCTTGGCCTCCCAAAGAGTTGGGATTACAGACTGAGCCACCGAGCCCGGCCTGTTGATGAATCTTAAATGCATTTAGCATAAGGAATATTCTTGCTGTCTTTCATATGGAGACTAGGAACAGGAATTGCTTTGATAAGGTGAAGGAGATTGTTGAAAACCAGCTTTAAAAAAAAAACAAAAAAACCTTTGACCTCTTTCTGCATTGTTTCAGGTCTTTATTATCATATTCACGAAAAGTCCACTTATTCACAAATCTCTAAATCACCAAAATTTTAAAACTACTTTGTGTATAATTAAGGGGCAAATAATGGTTTTCTTACCTACGGCTAAAAAAAAAAAATCATTATTTTTTTTGAGGGTCACATGCTGAAAGAGTAAGTCATGTTACAGGAATCAATAAATCATTTTGGACTCAATGCAGACAATAATTTTTGCATTTGTTATTTGAAGAAGTTCTTGGAGACACATTTGTCAGGGAATGTTGACCTTGCAAAAATACCAGACTAATTTTCCAATGAAGAGGGACTAGCATTTTTATGCATAGGATTATAAAGGGAAAATTAAACTATAATTTTACTTGCATTTTTGATAAGGATGTGATTGGCACTTATACCATCTCCCTTTAATCATGACTTAATTAATACATGCAACTCTGTCCAGGGAAAGTGGTGAATAACAATTCATTGATGCTCTAGACATTCACTTCTCACTTTATTGAATATAACCTTTGTGAACTTGTAAAATTTTTTTTTCTTTTTAACGTTTATTTTTTACATCTTCCATGTTACAAAAGGTGTGCTAGGTCAGGCCCGTTGGGGGTATGGGTGTGTGGTGTGCAATCCGATGCCATATGAAAGATGCAAAGAATTGCACAGAAGTTACATCAGAAAATATAGTTTATTTAGAAAGTCAGTTGGAGAGAGGGAGAGAGGGATTCACCTCCTCAAGGGAGGGGAGGGAGCCAAAACTTAAGAAAGCATGGTCTGGCATTAGCTCAAAGAGCACATGACCACACCATAGCTTAGTAAGGCAATGACTGTAAAATATTTTTTAAATTATTTTCTTTCAACTTATAGCATAGAGTTTCTAATGTATCATTTTTTTCATATGTTAATAAGAAAAATGTATATTGGGCATTTAAAAAGTTTTATTTATGTGGTCAATGACATGCATTTATCTTATTCAATATTAAATGACATCTACTTTAAAATTTTCTCTATATTTTTCTCAAATTCCTTGATGTAAAATTCTTCTTACTGATTATTTTTCTCTTTGAAAAAGAGGAAGATATTTATCTGTTGTTAGTTTAATATCCATATGCCCTTTGATACGACATATCAGTGGACATTGCATTTTAATACATGTACTTTTGTTTCTTACAAAACTGATTATTTCTAATCACAGATTTTATTATCAAAATCAGTTTATCTAATTCATCAAAACCATGGTTTCATTTAACTCATTATTCTATTTCTTGATTGTTCTTTTATCCTACATCTGTGTTTACTGTGGTCTCTTCTTTTATTTCTTGAACCCTAAAGTCTCCTTCAGTTCTTTTATAGTCTACTCTTATATCCTAGTCAGTGCTTCTATTTCAGCCCAAAACTTTGCTGGATCAAAATGTTTGAACATTTTCAAAGCAAAAGTTATATGCTGGATTGCAATTGTATCCTGGCCCACAAATCCAAATCTCCCATTCCAAAGTCAGAAAACATGCTGTTTAGACCACATGGCAGTGCCAGCATTTTTTGTGCCTATTCAGAAAGTTGGTTTGCAGAGGAACTTAGAAGATTTATCCCTTTATTGTAGACATTGGAACAGTTTGTTATTCATGTATATCTCAACTTAACCACTTAAAATTACTTATATCAGTGGTTCTGAAATGGTAAATGAATAAGACTTCTCCTAAAGTGCTTGTAAAGATAATGGTTACTGACCAAACATCCCGATTCACCTGTGACACTACAGTATTAATCAGAACCCCAAGTGATTCTGATGTGTGTTGCCCATGAATCATAGTCATTAAAATATATACATTTTTATGTCTATATTTAATATTTTTCTATGAACTACTTATAATGAGAAATTAAAGGAATTAAGATACTTTGGCTCTATTTGAACATCCATTACCATTCTTCTCACAATAATTGCCGTTATAATATCTATAGCTCCAAACTTGAATTTATTGCACTTAGATCTTTTTCACCTTTGCATGATTTGAAATTATTGTTACTCATTCAATCCTATGAGATATAAAAGAGTGGACATGAATACGATTAATGTCAAATGGGTCACAATAAAATTTCATATGGGTCAGAAGAAAATTTACTTGTTACTAGTTCTCCAACTTATTAAAACAAAAATATTCTAGAGATTAAATAAATCCTGTAGATAATTTACTGCTACTCCCCTGCTTTTAAGTGAAACTAAAATCTCATTTTAAAAGAGTTGTTCATGAGACATAATCTTTTTACCAGTATGAGCACTATAGAAGATAGATCTCTTAAATCTCAGTAAGACCTAAAGCAATATTTTAAAAATTTTACTATTCATGAGAATCAACTAAGGTGATTTTCAAAATGAATATTTCTCAGTTCAACTTCAGAAAGACTGTTGTATTAAGCAAGAAGCACAGAAATCTATCTTTTCAGCAGTCTTGAGGGGTGATTTGATTATAAGTGGCCCAAAGACCCACATTTTGTGTAATAGTGGACAATATTGTGCTGGAAGGGTTGAAGGGTTAAATAATTAATTTCAACTAGTCTTAAGTAATTAAGAATAAAGGCATATAGCTGGGCTCTATGATAGGCCCTGGAGGCTATAAGATATAGTCCTTACCATTCAAGAAGTCCACCAGTTAGAGGTGGTGACAGACAAGCAAGTCAACCCCTTTCAGCATATTAGGTGACATGGATCACACACAGGAAGAAGAGCCTCCTTCTTCAGAAAGGCCCTGAGGAAAAGCATCTCAGAGAAGGTGACTCTGGTGGTAGGATTAGGATGCGTGGAAGGATACCCTATGGAATGAAAGTAGCTTGTGAAAAAATAAATAAAACAACAAATTTAAATAACTGAAAAGTTGTGATGAGAGGAAGCATGCCATAAGGGATTATTACAGGAGCTAATGTGTGTGCTTAGCACCCATCGCAAGCATTCAGTAAATACTCATTGCTATTTGTATTACTTATTTCAACAGTGTACTGAGAAGGGAAGATAATCCCATGAAAGATGCTGACAAGACAAGAAAAGGAGTGGGGACTGTTGAAGTTTCAGACCAAACAGTGAGCAAAAATTTAGGATAGGTGATGTCTGTAGCTTCCTTTTATGAACTCAATAAATAGTTTGAGAGAGGGTCAACTTTTTCAAGGGCTCTGTCCTGAGCCTCTGGGAAGATAAAATTTGAAGGAGGAATTATCAAGAGTATCCAATAATGCAGGAAGGTCAGATGTGGATAAGAGCTGAGAAGTCTCCATCAGATTTGGTAGTTAGTTATTCATGACATTTTTCCTAACCACCTACAGCAGAATAATTTAGGAATGCTTATACATATTCAAATCCCTGCCTTCTAATTTGGGACTATTAAATTAGAATCTCTAGGATATGTAGCTTAAGAATCTTCATTAAAACAAAACAAAACCAAACAAAGAATGCCTGTAATCCCAGCACTATGGGAGACGGAGGTGAGAGGATTGCCTGAGCCCATGGGTTCAAGACCAGCCTGGGCAACATGACAAGACTTTATCTCTACAATAAATCAAGAAAAATTAGCCGGGTGTGGTGGTAGCCTGTAGTTCCAGCTACTTGGGAGGCTGAGGCGAAAGGATCAACTCAGCCCAGCAGGTCGAGGCTGGACTGGCATGAGCATGCCAATGCCCTCCAGCCTGGGTGACAGAGTGAGACTCCACCTCAAAAAAAAGAAAGAAAGAAAGAAAGAAAGAAAAAAAACAGGAGATTATTTTGTACACTGGAGCTTAAGAAGCTATGAACTAGAGAGATATATTCAGTATGTGATAGGGCTACAAACAGCTGCAAAATTTTAAACGGTATGAAGAAGAGGGTAGGAATGAAAAAAGTGTAAAAGTTTGTCATGAAAGCAAGACAGGATGATAAATCAAGAAGATATCTGTGACTCTACAGCCAAACATCTTTTGTTGCACTTGGTCAGCGGGGCCAATCAGGAGAAAGATCTATATACAGAGCAAAGGAGAGTGTAAACAGTCTGCAATACCAGGCTTTTCTGTAGCTGTTAATCACCACACCAATCTAAAAAAATATCTTAAGGGAGTTCTGACAACTACTTCAATGCTACTTCCAAATCTTGTGGAAATTCCACATTTGACTAACTATAGCCTGGATAAAACAAGGAAGAGAATTCCATTTCTAGAACCGTATCTTCCAGCTTAACCAAGTTTACACAGCACAATGCAACCAATGTAAGCTTTATGTTGCCAACTGCCTTCTTTACATTGCATTTACAAGTTAGAGTGGTTCCACATATGGTATAAAATTGTACCTTGATAAGAACATAAGGAACGCCATGTGAATCATAATGGTGCTCAACTACTACTACTACTACTACTACTACTACTACTATTACTAAAAATAGGCACATGTATTGGCTGCTTAGAACTGCAGAAACTGTTTACATACAACTTAATCTAATTTCATTTTCATAGAAATACGAGAGGTGACTAACATTATTTTTCTAACATATGTTTCTGTTAAAAAAACAAACACCAAGTCGTTTGGCCAAGAGGTGCAGTCAAATCGCTTTGCTGTTGAGGGTAAAATCAGGGTTTCACGATTAATCTGAATAGTGATGACGAGAATGTTCAGAGTTGAAATAGGTACTTCTACTCCTTCGTTAGAGAAGACTGTCTTGCATCACTTGATGTCAGTAGGTCAGAGGTTAGCAGAAAGACCAACCAGAAGGTAATCACTCATAAAAGAGGACTGAGTGGTATTATAAGAACCACACAGGACTGTAAGACCTTATAGGGGGGTGAACTGTTTGCATTGGTGCTTACAAAGGAAACAAGGCTGCTAACTTCTTTATCTACTATGAACCCTTTGTGTAACAATAGCACTCTTGCTAAGAGTGCTTAGCAAGATCTAGTTATTAGAGAAGATAAGAATAAGGGAGAGTAACCTTAAATTAAGTTGAATTTTCCTTTTTGAGTATATTACTCATATGTAAAGCAACTGCTTATAGGAATTCTCACTTCATTTTTCTAGCATATCCTGGCTGCCCATGTTTGGTTGTTTATTAATAGCCTAGTGATAATCTGGTAGGGAATTCATTCTTATGCACTCTATAGATGGATCTCTATGCGCACAAAAGGGAATTTGGAGTTCGATAACACGGGGAAAGTTGCTAGTTTCAAGAGGAAAAAGTATTAATATTAAGAAGAACTGATATAAAAATCAAATAATTTGTTCTTTGTAAATAAAACACATCTCATATAGGAGAGATATAGCTTGATCAATATACATTAAGCACCAAAAATAGATTTATTTGGGGGTTAAAATCATCAAAGTGTTCAAAGTTAGAATTATTATAAAATGCTTTGTTTCTTCTCCCCACACCCTTTGTTTTAAATAATAGTACTGAGTGTTATAAACACGGTGAAAAAACTCAGTTTTACATCATTCCAGGAAGTATAACTACAAAATCAATTTCTTCATACAAGTATTTTCAAATCATCTGTCGGTGAGACATGGGGAAAGGTAAAATTATAATAAGATTTTGCTCTCACAGGCAGTTACTAAATTTTATGAGTGATATTATACCTTTCCTTAAAATGTTATAAAGAATTGCTAATACATTTTATTTTAAAATACTATATGAACATGCGTGTGCAGTTTCCTTTTTATAGAATGATTTGAGTTCCTCCGAGTATATTTCCAGAAAGGGGATTGCTGGGTCATATGGAAGGTCAATTTTTAGGTCTTTTAGAAATCACCATACTGTTTTCCACAGAAGCTGTATTAGTTTACACTCCCACCAACAGTGTAGAAGCATTCCCTTTTCTCCAGATGCCTCCTCTTCAGCATCTGTTTTTTGTTTTGTTTTGTTTTTCCCTTTTTTTTATTAAACATATTTTTTATTTTAAAATTGTGGGGTACAGTTAAGGGTTAGGTATACAAATATGCATCGTTCAGGCACCCTTGTTGATAAGGGGTGTCCCCTGTCCCCAGACAGTTATTGACTACCATTAATCCCACCTCCCTTCCCCTCCTTGCCCCCCCCATAGTTTCCTGCCATTGTCAATCCTTTTTTTAAAGTATTACGATAGATGTTCAAGGTCCACTTATGAGTGAGAACATATGATACTCGGATATTTTTTTCTGTGAGAGATCACTCAGTATTATAAACTCTAGTTCCATCCAGGTTGCTGCAAAATTCATGATTTCGTTCTTTTTTATGGCTGCATAGTATTCCATCATGTATATATATCACATTTTTAAAATCCAGTACTCTTTTGATGGATAGCATGGTTGGTTCCAGGTTCTTTTTATTGTGAGCAATGCTGCGATAAACATATGTGTGCAGGTATCTTTTGTTTTTTGTTATTAATTATGGTCATCCTGAGTGGAGTTAGATGGTATCTCAATGTGGTTTTAATTCACGTTTCTTTGATGATTAGTGAGGCTGAGCATTTTTTCATATATCTGTTGGCTACTCGTATGTCTTCTTTTGAGAAGTATCTATCCATATCTTTGCCCACTTTTTAATAGGGCAGTTTGCTTTTTTTCTTTTTGGCACATTTGAGTTCCTTGTAGATCCTGGATATTAGACCTTTGTCAGATATACAGTTAGCAAATATTTTTTCCCATCCTGTGGGTTGTCTGCCTGCTCTTTTGGTGTGACTTTTGCTTTACAAAAGCTTTTCAGTTTGATGGAGACCCACTTGTCTATCTTATCTCTTAAGGCATGGATATCTGGGGTTTTAATCAGGAATTTGTTGCCTATTCCAATTTCCACAAGGGTGCGCTTATTGCAGCATTATTCACAATAGCAAAAACATGGAACCAACCATGCAGCCTGTCTAAAGTGAACTGGATAAAAAATGTGGTACAAATACATGATGGAATATTACGCAGCTGTGAAGAAAAACAAAATTAGGGTCTTTGCAGTAATTGGATGGATTTAGAGTCTATCATCCCCAGTAATCTATTACAGGAACAATGAGCTGGGTACCACATATTCTCACCTATAAGCAAACCCTGAGCATTTGTCATATTTATCATATAAGAAAGGGTTTGGCAGTAGCAAGATGCTGTCAGGGGAATGGAGAGGGCTCATAACATCAATAACAGTACATGATCTCAAATCAGGTACAGTGGGGACCAAAGGAAGCCCAAACTACCTATCCGATAACCACTTATCTACCTAATCCTGAATTGTACGCCACATCTTTAAAATAAAAAAGAATTTTTAAAATGTTAAATGTATGCTGTTTCCTAACTATAAATGGTAACATCACACAGAACACTGTTTACAGAAATTTTCAGTTGTCTGTGTCATTATTTTGTACCTTTTTTCCTAGTGACAATTTTTTCTTGGTGGTATCTACTAATAAAATTAATAAGTTTGAATCTCAGTAATTTGAAAATTAACTAAAAGAGTCCTTATTTAAGAGCTTGGAGTATGTTAGCACTCAAACATTCTAAAATAATGAAAAAAATGAGGAAAAAATATGCAATATACAATCAGTCACAAAATAACTGTTTTTCCATTCTGAAAAAGTCTTTGAAAAATTCTTTTCTGATTAGCTTCTTTCTCCTAACCTGTTGGTATTGATTGAACTGAGATATGGCCCACACAAATCAATATGAGAAGACAAGTTGTATGTGATGACAGTAATTCTATCCACATAGTAACTGCCAAATGTCTGGGTACCAATGATTATATTTCAGCTAGCTGGTCAGCACATGATAATTTGTCAGTAAGCCATTTTTCTTTCTTTGACTTTCAAAATAATGTTTATTTTCTTTATAATATTTATTTTGCTAGTTATATCAATATTATTTGTGTTCGAGACTAGAAAACTTGACAGCATTTATTCTTAACTTCAACTTCCTTTTCTGAATTTGTTTTTTTTTTTTTTTAGAGAACAGATGGTCTCAGGTTTCTTAGGCTGTCTGGTTTCCAATATTGTTTTATGCTGGAAGGTGCCTGGTGCTCATGGCTAGACCAATGATAATGCTTGCTACAGTGTTTTCTAATTGAGAAAGTTTTGCATATGAAGGCTAATGAAAACAAAGAGAAAATGAGTATTAAATTATAAATTAGAAATTTCTATAGAAGACAAACAAAGGAGTGACAAGAAGTAGCATTTGGAGAATTTGTAGAATAATATATTTGGGTAGAATTTAGAAATGTCTTCCCTCCATCTAGTCACTCACAAGGGCATTTTCTGCCTGTACTTAACCTTTCCTTTGATGCACAGTACTTATTATTAGGCAGTGAGACACATCTTAAGATGATACAAAACTATAAACATCAGAGTGACAATAAAAGTATGTGCAGGGAAACATATTTGGGATTCTCAGATCAAGGGCAAGTAAACTTTACTGTCATAGTATCTAGATTTGTTTTGTGTCTCTTTTATGCTCTGAAATTTTTAACATAAACATGCAATTTTTTTTCCAAAAATTAGTAATGGGATAAATCGAAAGCGCCATACATATATGGAAAGAGGGTATTTTAAAAAATGTTCACTTCAGTTTTAATGTCTAGAATTGATACATCTTATTCACTTAAATTAAAAAATACAGTTCTGACTTTTATGATGTATTTGATCACTCCTTATTAGAATTTAAATCCAACTGTTTTACTATGCTCAAAATTGTGTCCCACACCTGTTTTTTTAATGACTGCATATTTCATAAAATTGAAGTTACCAACTTTGTTATCAAGGTATATTTTGTGTCAGCATTAAATGTTCGGTTATATATTAGTTCGTGAATATTTCATTTCAAGCAAGGAGATTTCTTCCAGAGAAAATTTCTTACTTAAAATATAACTGCATTCTCTTTTGTGCACATGAAAATTCGTTGTACAAATACTGATTGAAAGGGGTTAAGAACCCATAGGGGTCACTTATTCCAAGTCTTTTAAAAATTATTTTATCTAAATTTATCTAGGTACCTTTGAAAGAAAATTGATCAGTGTGGTGTTTAATTTATGCTTCTACTTTTTCTCATTTTTTTGCAGCCTTGGAAAATACTTGTAGTTGCAAGACATTAACGATTATTTGGAGAATTTTACAATTTTGTTGAAAATTATTGTAGATGTTTGCAGACTTTCTATTGTGAGAGTAACCCTGTCCCTTATTTCACTTTTAAAAACACTTCTACTTTACAGTCTAACAAAATTATTTCATCAATCAGAGCAAAAATCATATTTAAGTTTTTAGAATTTATAATATTAAAAATTTGGGGTTAAAACAAACAAGATATAGAGTTTGAGGGTTACTTTAGGTAAGAATGGCATGGCTTCAATTTGCAATACATGCTGCCACTCACTCTTTGCTTTTTTTGATTCTATATTCCTAAATTTCTCATAGGCATTTATATTGCACACATCAGAATCAGAGTCAATCCTCGATGAAACCTGAGGTAAAGCAATAGCTTTATCCTATATTCACCAAGGAGGATTTTTGGTGAATTATTATACTCTAGTTATCTGTTATAGTAACCTTAGCCACATGCGATATTTTCAGCCCCCTATAACTAGTGGCTACCACTTCAGACAGGAAAGTGTGCAGTTTTAAAGTTCAGGAGAGTCTGTTGGAGGTACATGCTTCTGCACCTTTCTTGACTCTATGAAATGCTGATTCTTTGGTAGGACTCATCCATCCCTGCCTCATTGACAAGTTTAAACATTTCTTTTTCCTTAGTGTTGGGACCACTACATATAAAATTATTTGAGTAGCCAATGTTTCCTAGTTGCCCTTTAGCTTTGGACTGTCTGCTTTCTTTGCTATCTTTTAATTGTTACTGGATCCTGTTCTTTTTGATACTAACTCACACTGACATCTACTGAATATGACTTTTAACAGTTGTACCTGCTTATTATTAGTGATTTGTTATTCTTGAACATACAAGTTCTTCTCAATAATGTGCAATGGACATTTCAGCTGTGCTCATTAGGGCTGTATGGCTAGATCCTGCAGTTTATCCTAGATGCAGGCATACCAAAACTGGTGATGAATCTGCTTTTTTTCATTTTGTTATTGCACAACTGAATCATTACTAGGCGTAGAACCTTGGATGAGTTATTTAATCCCTGGTTCATTTGGTTACTTGAGACATAAATTAGCACAGGGGAGGTGCTTAGACTCATTCTTGGTATTCAGTGATTGCTGTGTAGATGTAGCCATTTTTAGCACTATGACTGTAGTTTGCATCCGATGATTCCATTAAAATGACTTGATAATCCACATTTAACTCTTTGTATCAAATGTCAGAATAATTCTTTTTTATGTTTATTTTTATAATATAGAGCATGTATTCTTCCTCTTCTTTTATTTATTTATTTTTCTTTTGTCATGTTGTATTACTCCTCCTGTCTCTCATTACTGTCTAGCTTAATTAAAATTCCTGGGTCAACAGGGACATACTAGAAGGCAATTAAAAAAAAATCCGTTCTTCATTACCCATGCCTTTATAGGTTTTAAGCTCTCCTCCAAAAACTTTAGAATTTTTCCAGACAAACCTCCTGTCTTTATGGGTGTAAGCACTCCTCCAAAAATTTTAGAATTTTTGTAAATATTCTCCCCAAGACTGCTCTTAAAATCAGCTTGTAAAATAATACATTTTTTCATGTAATTCCTGTTATATACTCATATACTAGTATAAGTAAGTCTCAGGTTTGCGATAATTTTTTTGAATTGATGTCTTTACCAGATCCTATGCAGAGATTGCATAAGAATAGGATATCCTGAAGAATTATCAATCCAAAGACACCATGCACTTATCTTCAGTCAGTACTGCAAACTTTATTTGTTGAGCCTAACTCTGGCTTCTGTTCTTCTGAATATAATAATTCTGTTCTTCCAATTATATATAGATTTAATATAATACATATATACTTCAGTAATTGCTTATTTACTTAAGCGGTTATGTCCTATATACAGAAGAGAAGGGAAAAAAAGGAAAATCAGGATGAAAAATGTTGGTAGCTATGTAATAGAAATATGCAATTTTGTTCATAGAGCCAAATGACTACTTTGTACATAGTCCTGTGAAAAATGGGTAGCCAACTGGCAAAAAAAGGGGTCCATATTTCAAATTATATGACAACATAAATAAATGAAATATGAAACCTTAATAATATGACAAAACTTGAGAACATTTACTGTCTTGAAATAGAAAAGTTCTCTATAACTCCAATTCTGGAACCCATACAAGAAAGAACATTTTGAAAGAACTATAATTATTAAAACAATATGCCTACTTTTACCTAGTCATTTCTTATTTCAGGAATTTATTGGACTTCTATAGCTGCATATGTGTAAAATAATGTTTGTGCAAAAGTTTTTACTTATCATTCTTATAATAGCAGAACAACTTAAGTTACCACAGTGTTTGATGGTTAAATGAATTAAGGCATGTTTGTGCAATTGAAAGGTCTCTAATTCTAATAACTGAAAAAAAGGAATAGGAAAGCTCTCTATGCAGAAATATGGAAAGGTATCTGGGCTATATTGTTAAGTCAAAAGATTATTTTGCTGTAGAGTATATAAAGTATAATAGCATAATGCAAAAATGTACTCTAATAAAAATGTTTCGTCTAATATAAAAAAGAAACCTCTGAAATAATACGTATTACTAGAAGTGATATATTAAAAACTAAGTGTATGACGATAGAGATGAGAAGAAAGCTTTTCAGTGTATAATTTTTATAGGTTTTTACTTATGAATAGCTGGAGTGCATTATCTTTTAAAAATAAATTCATGTAAATATTCAAAAGTTTAATTAGACAAGTATCCCTTTGAAAATTTCACAGTAAAATTATATTTCTGTAACTTATCTTTCTAGCCATCTGTAACATTATTAATTTTATTTATTATATGGGCAGAGTGGACCTCTGAGCTTCTGAAGCTATTTTTAAAAAATGTATTGTTTGCTATATCCAGTTCAGTTATAGAATTATAATGTTTCACTGAAATAGGCTCAGTATTTATCCATCATTTTTATTTTAATAGATAGCAAAATAAGACCCAAGAAGATTACATTTGAATAATATCAGAAAGCAAAGTAGTGGGAGAAAATTGACTGAATTTTCTATTTTCTCTCAGCCATTATTTCTTTAATGATGATGAATTCTATTACATTGCACTATCATTTACTGTATGTTTTATTTTACTTTTAAAAGCTTCTATTATTTGTGAGTACTTTGAATTGGCTCATCTTCAAGGACAAATAAGTTAGCACAATAGAAATAAGAATTTCAAATTAAGAACGATTACTATCTACTTTTAGAATAGATATTAATATCTAGAATCAAATATTAATATTTACTTTTCTTTTAAATTATTATTAGACTGCAGATTTCATCCTTTGAAGGGAAGTTTATTTTCTAATATGAAATTATTTGAAGATAGAATGTCTGTAGTATTTGACAAAGTCGTGAAAAAATTATTATTATTATTATTATTGTTATCATTTTATTTTTTCTGAGTTGGAGTCTCTCTCTGTTGCCCAGGCTGGAGTACAGTGGCAAGCTCACGGACGCCGCAGCTTCAACCGATGTGGGGCTAATGTGCTCCTTCCGCCTCGGCCTTCCAAGTAGCTGGAACTGTAGGCATGTGCCACCATACTCAGCTAATTTTTTGAATTATTGTAGAGATGAGGTCTTACCAAGTTGCCCAGGCTTGAATAAATCTTTTTAATACATCATTTTATGACATCACTTCCTAGACCAGGACCACCAACAGCTCACAATAATATGAAGTAGGGATCAAATACTTCATAGCCAAATGTTGATCAAAATTGATTTATTCAGCATGTAACGATGTTCAAGTTCTACTCATACTCATGTCCTCTTTTTTTTTTTTTTTTTTAATGATATGCCTGCACCACCACAAATGGCCTGGGTTTTTTTGTTTTTGTTTTTGGTTTTTTCCAGAGACAGAATCAGGCTATGTTACCTTGGTTGGTCTCAAACTCTTGACCTCTAGTGATCTACTTGTCTCTGCCTTTCAAATCGTTGGGATTACAGGCATGAACTACTGCATAAAGCCTTCCTCTATTATTAGTAGTTTTATTTCTGTTGACCAGAGGATCAATCCATGTTCAAATTCTAGTTTACTAGGCAATCTGGAGCAGGAATTTATTTTCTCAATGCCTCGGTCTTCTTATTTGTAAAATTGGAACAATAAAGTATTCTTACTCTAGCTGTGGTTAGGAGTAAATGAAATTATTAACACATGTAAAATACTTTAGAAATACATTTAGTATATAAGAAGTACTCTAAAAACATTAGCTACTTTTGTTCTTTTATTTCTTATGGTGTTAAAGTGTTTGATTTCCTCCTTAGGTTCCTTAGTGCCTCATGTGTAAGATTCCATTCCTTCTCTTTTCTATTTTTTCAAATTCTATCCTTTCTTCAGGTCATAGCTTAGGTGCCATCTTTCTGATTTTTATGTCTTTGTGCACTTCAGCCAGACATTATAATAGCACTAGATCAGAGATTTACTTAGTTGACAATCAACTCCTTCTCAGGAGTAGAGATCATGATTTAATTATTTGATTTAATCTAGTATCTGGGTGTTCAAACTTCTTTCATAAATACTGTTGGAATTGATAATGTGACATATTTCTTCATGTTATGCACCCATCTCATGGATTCAACTTGAAAAAAATTATACCCTTTAATCTCTATCATTCTGGCAACCCAATGTCTTTATTTTTACATGAAATTCATTGGATATTCCTTGATTGTAAGAATTCTTAACCTGGGATTTGTGTGGGCTTCAAGAAGCTTATAAAATCTCTGAAATTGTCTATAGAATTTGAGGTGTGTAAATAAGGTTTTTTACTTCAGGCGAGGTGGTAGACACACAGAATGTTAGGAACAATTTTTAATGAGCTATTATTTTCATCCATGCTTTTTGCATAGTAATAAAACAGAATATTCATTTTAATTAACGGTGGCTATTATATTTTATAAATGTATCTTATTTTGTTCTATTCTATGCTGTCAAAAGAGTAGAAATGAGGGATCTACATTTTCTGAGTTAAATATATGAGAATATTATTATTATTATTATTATTATTATTATTCTGTTATTGATTGTATCTCTACATATCAGTACCTAAAAGAATAAACCTGCTTTTCTCCCACATTTCACCAAATAAAATTAGTGCTTAAAAAAATAAATGGTGGTCAGTTGACTTCCAAAATAATGGAGTAATGAGCTTGGTAAAAGTCTTTCCAGCAAAGCATTAATTTAACTGGTGAAAATTATTTTAAAGAGTGATCACTTAAAGTCTGTAGATATTACCCTATGGGCAGACAGTAAACAGAGAAACATTTGTTCTAAAAAATCTATTGTATCTTGGTAATAACAGTAAGAGATTACTTTGAGAAGCATGGACAGACAAGAAGGGAAGGTGTCCATTCCCTTACATCCAGTCTGGGTCTATGGTTTCACTCTAGGAGGAGCAGGTTGATTATGTTTCTTACCATCCTCCAGTCCATGGTTGCAGAAGCTGTATTCAGAAGATATCCTCTAATGACTGAGTCTTTTTCTATTTAGTCTCTTGAATGTTCCTTCCCCATACCAGAAGATGTCAGTGAAGATGACCAGGGGCTGCCTCTTTTTGTGGGGCCTGCTACCAGTGCCCATTCTGCAGATCATGAGAATTTCTCTGAGAAAAGTAGTAGGAGCCTATATAGTTTTGTCTACAAAGCAGGCCAACTCTATGCTTAGCAGCAGTTTCTGAGGAGTCTGACTTTATTCAAAAAGAACTCCAAACCTAAGGAGGTTGTTGAAAGTAATGGTTGAGGGAAATTAAGAAGAGGAAAAAACTCTGATATAAGCCAAATGTCAAAGCACCCAAATGTTTAAAGGCGAGAACCAGAGAAAGAGACAACCAAGGAGAGGCCTTCTGGGCTTTCAGTCAATCTGAGTGTCTGGGAAATGGTGTGCATATATGCTGGACTGCACCCACTGAGGAGCAATCAGAGACATGAAACAAAAGGCGTTTGCTAAACTGTACACAGACCCACAAATTCAGGCAAAAATTCTTACTGACACAGGGAATTCTTTTTATTATTGAATTTTATTTTATTATAGAGATGTGGGGTACAAGCAAGCATTAACTACACAAGTAGACTGCATGCAGGTGAAATTTGGGCATCCAACTGGCCCTCACTCTCCCTGGTGTAGGACCATGTACCCTTATGTTGTTACACGCCAATTCTCCCACCCTCCCTTCCTGGCAGTTCCCAGCGACTGCTGATCTCTCCTTTGTACTAATGCGATTAATGTTCAGGTCCTACTTATGAGTGAGAACATGAGGTATTGAGTTTTTTGTTTCTATAAAAGTTCACTAAGTATGATGGACTCCAACTTCATCCAATTTGTTGTGAAGTTGATGATTTTATTCTTCTTATTTGCTGCTGGCACAGGAGTTTAAGCATTGATTATGCACTACTGAATAAGAGATTACAATGACTCAGGGGTGACTCCTAATAACATCACAAACATCCCTGGCAATGTGGAAGACTGTGCATGCACAAGGTATGACTTCTGGGAAGCAACTGAGAGAAAGTCTACGTGCTGCTAGTTCGTGGCTAAATGTGGAACCAAACAATTAAAACTTCCTGAAATGTGATATTAGCCTACAAAGTACTGTGCTTCCGATGACAAAGGGTAAAATTATAACTGGGGATTAATCATACCTTTTGACCAATAAGTAGTTTAGGCCAATTCAGCAGTTTAGGCCAATTCTAGGTAGCTGGGCCGGGGAGGGGAGGGAACGAAGCAAAAAGTGCATACAGGTATATAAAAGGCTGCACATCATTAGAGAAATAGACTTTGAGAATTACTTCAGCCAAGTTTTCTCTAAACAAACAAAATGGCCAAACAAACAACTACTGCCTTGCTGGGAGTCAATAACCAGAGTAACTACACTCTATTATCAAAATATTCAGTTTTAAACAAAATAAATTATAAAAATAATTTTAAAGAAAAAGGAAAGTGTAGCCCATACACATATACACACAAACCAGGCAACAGAAACTGCCTCTGAAGGAACCATGTGGTTGAATGAATAAATAAGACACCAAAGCAATGTTCAGAGAACTAAGGAAAATCGCGTGTCAAAGAATTACAGAATGGCATAATGGCAATGACTCATTAAGTAGACAATACTGATAAAGAGATACAAATATTGTAAAACAATCAAGTAGAAATTCTGAAGTAGAAATATAAAACAACTGAAAAGAAAATTTCACTAGAAGGGCTTACCCGTAGATTAGAGTTAGAAGACAGAATCAATAGACACCTTAAAATAGGTCAATAGAAGTGTGACTCAGTGAAAAGAGAGAAAATGTAGAAAATTGTATAAAGTGTCAGAGAAACGTGGAACACCATCAAGTGTATCAAAATTTGTGTAATGGGAGTACCCAAAGAAAAAGAGAAAGAGTGGTATAGAAAAATATGCCAAATGATGCTGAAAACTTCCTACATTTTATTTTAAAGAATCAGTCTACAAATTCAGGAAGCTCAATAAACGCTAAGTAAGATAAATTCACAAAAGACAAAATGGCAAGTGTTAATGTAACCATTTCAAAAATGACTTTAAAATGTAAATGGACTAAACAATATAAAGGCAGATGTTGTCATAATTATTTATTTATTTGAGTTGGAGTCTCACTCAGTCGCCCAGACTGGAGTGCAGTGGCCACTCCCGGCCACCGCAGCCTCGACCTGCTGGGCTCCGGCGATCCTTCCGCCTCAGCCTTCCGAGCAGCCGCAATTACAGGCATGCGCTGCCACGCCCGGCTGATTTTTTGATTTATTGTAGAGATGAGGTCTCGCTGCCCAGGCGGGTCTCGAACCCGCGGGCTCAGGCAATCCACTCACCTCAGCCTCCCAAAGGCGTGGGATTACAGGCTGAGCCACCGAGCCCGGCTGTCATAATAATTTCAAAAAGCAAAACACAAAATCCAACTACATACTGTCTACTGGAGTCACACCTCAGATTAGATAGTTAAGTAGACTAAAAGGGAAAGTGTGGAAAAGATATATCATGTAAGCAAAACCAAAAAAACTAGAGTAGAAGTACTAATATGTGACAAAATAGATTTTAAAATATTATTAGAGAAACTGAGGAACATTTCATGATGTTAAAAAATTATCTTAACTGGATATAAAAATTCTTATGTGTTTGTATACATTTCTAACAACAGAGTCCCCAAGCATTCAGCAAAAATGAATAGAATTGCGGGAAAATTCCGCAACAATTATTGATGATTTTGGTATCCTACTTCCAATAATGAATATAACAATAAAATATCAACAGGAAAATAAAGACCTGAACAATGTTTTATACCAGTAAGACTTAAGAGACATTTATATAACATACTTCAGAACAATGACAAAATACAAGTTCTTTTAAAGTGCACATGAACAATCCCAAGGGTAGACTATGTCTTTGGTAACAAAACTAGTCTCGATAAACTTAAAAGGATTGCACTCATACAAAATGTATTTCCTGATCACAGTGGAATTAAATGAGAAATCATTTAACAGAAAGACATTTGGGAAGTCCAAATAAGTGGGAATTAAACAAGAGAATCCTGATTACTAATAGAGGCAAAAAACAGAATGCAGGAGAGAAATGAGAAAATCATTTGAGATGAGTGGGAACAAAAACATCAAAATATAGGATGCAACTAAAGAAGTACTCAGAGGTAAATTTAAATTTTAATTTAGAGTTGTAAATGCTTACATTATTTTTTAGTAGAAGAAAGCTCTCAATCAGTAACTTAAATTTATACCTTATGCATACTAAAAATGAAATACAAATGAGTGAAATATAGAAAAAACAATAAATAAACTCAACAAAACCAAAAATTGGTTCTTTAAAATGATTAACGACATTGACAAGTCATTCACTAATCAAAGAATAAAAAGAGAAATGACTGATGATAAAAAGTAGAAATGAAAGAAAGGATATCTCCACTGACCTTACGGACATTTAAAACAAAGGATTTTAAGGGAATATTATGAAAAACTGTATGCAAACAAATTGAATTACTTAGATAAAGTAGATAAATTCCTAGAAAGTCAAAAATAATTAAAATGGACTCTATGAAATGAAAAATCTAAATAAGGTTACAACAATTAGAAAAATAAAATCAGAGGACTATACAATGGCATAATGGACATAAGAATTTCAGAAAGGGGAGTCTGTAAACCATGGGGAGAAATGAAAAATCACCTATGTGGTACAATGTACACTGATGGGGGTGATGGATATACTTAAAGTCTAGATTTCTTTACCTCTATACAAAGTAACCATGTAACCAAAAACCAGGTGTTACCCCTAGAGCTATTAAATAAATACAATTCTAAAACTACTTAAAAAATTGCCCCCAAAGAAAAGCCTAGACCACGAAGGTTTTACTTTTGAATTATGACAATCAATTAACAGATAATGAATTCCAACCTGTTACAAACTTTCTTATCAAAATAAGATGCCAGAGTTATCTTGATACCCAAACTAAACAAAAACATTACAAGAAAAGCAAATTTAAAATGATCTCTTCTGAATAAGGATGCAACAACCTTGAACAAAGTGCTTCCAAACCAAATTTAGCCATATTCAAGAGGTGATTGTACACCATAACTGAGTGATATTCATCCCAAGGATGTATAATTAATAGACAGAAAAGCCGGGCGTGTTAGCGCGCCTGTAGTTCCAGCTACTTGGAAGGCTGAGGCGGAAGGATCGCCAGAGCCCAGCGGGTCGAGGCTGCGGTGGCCGGGAGCGGCCACTGCACTCCAGTCTGGGCGACAGAGTGAGACTCCAGCTCAGAAAAAATGTGCTTGACTAAATCTAACATCCTTTCATGATGAAGACTCACCAAATAAGGGCTAGGTGGGAACTTACTGAACCTCATGAGGGACATTTATGAAAAAAATCTACAGCTAATTTCACATCTGTTAAAGAATAAATTATCCCCGCCCTCAAACCAGGTGAAATATTAGAAAATTCACTCTTGTCATTTTAATTTAACACTACATTGGAGGTTCTAGTTGGAGCAATTAAGATAGAAAAATAAACAAAAGGCATGCAGATTGTTCATTTACCCTATCACCAGTCTTAGTTTATCATGTTTGGAATTTTTCTATTTCACTTCATTGGTCACATTTTGTATGAGTGAATGCTCAATTATGATATTTTTGACATTTTTACATTCATTAGTGGTAGGTTAATTTTCATCCTTGATACTAGTTATACTGTTTCTCTTTTATTTTATTTTATTTTATTTTTTGAGTCGGAGTAGAGATGAGGTCTCGCTGCCCAGGGGGGTCTTGAACCCGCGGGCTCAGGCAGTCCACTCACCTCAGCCTCCCAAAGGCGCGGGATTACAAGCTGAGCCACCGAGCCGAGCCCGGCTTCTCTTTTATTCTTGATATGTCTTATGATATTTCATCAATTTTATTATAGAGACAGATTTTGAGTTTGTTTTCTCTGTTGAGCATTTGTTTTCAATTTTATTAAATTCTGTCTATTATTAATTTATAATTTCTTCTGCCTCATTTTAGCCTTAATTTACACTTTATAATTTTTTTTCTTTTTTTATATTTTATTTTAAATATGTGGGGTACAATTCAGGATTAGGTATGCAAGTGGACATCAAACAGGTCGAGTTTGGGCCTCCTTTTGGTCCCCACTTTGCCCGGTTTGAGATCAGGTACCCTTATTGATATTGTGTCCACCCCTGCCCCTGGCAGTATCCTGTTACTGCCAATTCCTTTCTTATAGTAGTATGGTAAGTGTTTAGGGTTCACTTATGAGTAAGAACATATGGTACTCTGTTCTTTGTTTCTGTGATAGATCACTGAGTATTATAGACTCTAAATTCATC
>NW_007252780.1:753134-806070 GCF_000164805.1 Carlito syrichta | reverse complement strand
TGCTGGGTCATATGGAAGGTCAATTTCTAGTTCTTTTAGAAATCACCACACTGTTTTCCAGAGGTTGAAGTAGTTTGCTTTCCCACCAGCAGTGTAGAAGTGTTTCCTTTTCTCTACATCCTTGCCAGCATCTGTTGTTGTTTGTTTTATAAATGATGGCCATTCTTATTGAGTATAGGTAGTATTGCAATGTGAGTTAGATTTGCATTTCTCTGATAATGAGTGAAGTTGAGCACTTTTTCATGTGTTTGTTGGCTGCCTGTATATCTTCTTTTGAGAAGTGTCTGTTCATGTCTTTTGCCCATTTTTTTAATCGGGATCTTTGTTTCTTTCATTTCAGAATGATATAAAACTCTTTTTTGAGCTATATCTTAAATAATTGAATTGTCATCATTTTTTATTGAGATATACGAGTTCTAACAAGTTCGCAAACTTGCCCCCATAAGCTTTCATTGGCAACACTGTGGAAGTGAAATCAGGGACATGTTCATCCAAGTTTATGGGGATTAAGCCATGGAGAAAATGTCAGTGTACAAATAGTTTAAACGTTTTCCTGAGGCGAGAGAAAGCGCCACTGATGAAGAGGGGTCAAGGATGGCCAGCAACGAGCAGAATTGACAGAAACATTGCAAACATTTGTCAAATTGTTTCCCCAAACTGGCAGAAGCATAGTAGACCAAATAGACTTCAACAGAGTAACAGTTAGGAAAATTTTAACTCGAAATCTTGGCATGAGAAAGATGTGTGCAAAAATGATCCCAATGTGCACCAGCTCATGCAGCACTCTCTGTGAGGGAGTTTTTAGCCAGTAAACAAATAACTGTATTCAAAAACCCTCCCTACTCACCTGATCTGACCTCCCAATAAATTTTTATTTACCCAAAGATAAAGGACACATTGAAAGGAAGACCTTTGATGACATTCAGGACATCAAGGATAATATGATGACAGCTCTGATGGCCATTCCAGAAAAAGAGTTCCAAAATTATTTTGACAGGTAGACTATATACTTGCATCAGTGCAGAGTTTCCCAAGGGAAGTACTTCAAAGGTGACTAGTGATATTCAGTAGTGAAGTATGTAGTACTTCTTTGAGGATGGGTTTGTAAATTTAATTGTCTTTTCTCATTTGCTTTCAAGTTATAAACGTTTTCATATAATGAATTTGCATATATTTCACATATTTTAAATTTTGTAGAGCATTTGTACCAAAATATTTTCTACTTTCCATTACACTTTCAGATTTTTCTATGGATTATATAGATGTATATTTGGAAGTTTGGGTATCTGTTATTAATTTCTAGCTCAATGTTGTCAGAAAACAAATTAGGTGATTTCAAAACAATTTTTGGATTTAGTAAATTTTTTATATGTATTTGAAAATAATGTTTATGTTATTGGTATAAGTTGACATATTCTAATATACCAGTACTTATTGATTTTAGTCATATTTTATGGGCATTAAAATGCACAGATCTTAACTGTTCAGTTTGATGAATTGTAAAAATTGTATACTTTATTTAACCACCACACAATACAAGATACAGAACATTTTCATTTTTCTATTTCCTCATGCCAATTTCCAGATAATCTCCTCTTCCTGCTATTCTCAGAAACAAACACTTTCTGATTTCTCACACTGTGGATTACTTTTGCCTGTATTTGTCTGCTTGTTAATTATATATCAATAATATAATCAATATTTTGAGAATCATCAAAATTAGTACATTTATCAGTGGTTTGTTCCTTTTCAGTGCTGGATAATGTTCCGTGGTATTACTATACCACAATTTATTTATCCTATCTTTTTTCAGTGGATATTTGTGTTATTTTCCAGTGAAGACTTCTTATAAATAAGATTGATGTGAACATATTTTTTGCCAGTCTTTGTGTGTGTGTGTGTGTGTGTGTGTGTGTGTGTGTGTGTTCTTAATTTTCTTGGGTAATACTTAAGAGTAGAAATGTTGAATATAGAACATATGTGCATCAAAAATTATGAGAGGCTGGTGAACAATTTATCAAAGCATCTATACCACCTTGTACTCCCAATTTGTATAAGAATTCAGTTTGTTCCATATCATTGCCAACATTTGTTATTTGTCTTTATTTTTCTTGAATTTTAGCTCTTCTAGTAAGAAATAGTATCTTGTTATTGTTGTGTGCATTTTTACTGTTGTTTGCTTTATGGGAGTTCTTTATAGATTTTGGATGTGTACCCTTTATTAGAGTATATTTTGTAAATATTTTCTTCTAAGTGGTTACTAGACTTTTAATTTTCTTAATGATGTTTTTTTGAAAGGCATATATTTTTAATTTGATGAAGACAATATCAGTTTTTCTTAAACAGTGCTTATTGTGCTTTTTATCTTCTCCCTAAGAAGTCTTTGTCTACCTTTAAATAAGCAATTTTCCATTTTCAATTTTTTCTTCTATAATTATTATTATTATAGTTTTTATGTTTAGTGCAGCAATCTAAATCAAACAAGTTTTTGTGTATAGAACCATCTACAGGTTAAGGTTAATTTTTTCCATGCAGATAGCCACTTGAACCAGCAATATATGACACGATAAATTTCCTTTCCCTATTCAGTTTACCTTGGTATCTTTGTTAAAAAATCAACTAGCTGAATGTGTATGCATCTGTTTCTGGACTTCTTTTTCTCCACTGATGTATTTGTCTATTCTTAGGCAAATCCTATGTAATCTTGATTATTTAACATTAGAGTAGTCTTGAAATTAAGTAGTGAAAATGTTTTAAATATTTAATGTTAAAATACTTTAAATTGTTTTATCTATTCTAGGTCAATTGCCTTTTCACATAAGTTATGAAACATTAGTTTGGCAATTTTTATAAAAATGACTGCCATAATTTTGATTGAACTGCATCAAAGTATCAAAGTTATAGATTATTGCTGGGATATGAGATACTTTAAAAATATGGAGTCTTCCATTTCCTTTTTTTAATGGAGACTTTCATTGCCATGCATTTTACTCAGCATGTCTTGTTAGCTCCTAAATACGTTGCATACCTCTCAATTTATTCAAGTGTGTTTTAATTTTTTTCAGCAATGTTTCAGACTTTTGAGTGTAGTGGTCTTGCATATATTTCATTAGATTTCTTTCTAGGCATTTAATATTTTATTTTTACTGTTATTAAAATTATATATTTAAATTTTATTTTCCCACTGTTTTTTGAAAGTACAGTGAAACACTATTGGTTTTTGTGTATTAACTTTGTATGTTTTGACCTTAGTTTTCTTTTGTGATAGACTTTATAATGATTTTTTATATGTCATCATCATGTCTTTTGAGAACAACTTTTTCTTTTTTCTTTGTAACTTTTATTTGTCTTGCCTTATTATTCTTGCCTAGACTTCAATATAGTGTTGATTAGAAGTGGAAAGAAGAGTTATTCTTGCTTTGTACCATATCTTAGAGAGAAAGGGTTCAGCGTTTATCTATTAAGTTTGATATTAACCCTTTATGAGTTACAGATCCTTTCAATACTCTTTATCAGACTTGATAATTTTCTTATAAATACTAGTTACTGTTAAAATCTGTCATATTTGAGTAGTGATTTTACCAAATGTTTTTTGTAGCCATTGAGATGATTTTTTTTCTTACTTTATTAACATGGTAAAGCATATCAATTTTTAAATTTACATTAATTGAAAAATCATAATCGTATTACATTTATGAAGTACAATGTAATGTTTTGATATATATACAAGTTGTGGGATGATTGAATCAAACCAATTAGCATATCCATTACCTCCCTTTCTTGACATTTTTTGTGGAGATACTTACCTTCTTAGTTATTTTCAAATATACATAATTATTGACTATACTCACGTTTATGTGCAGTAAATCTCAAAATGTACTCCTTTTGTCTAGCTGAAACTTTGTATCTTTTGACCAGTACCTCTTCTCTCTCTGTCACGTTTTGGTAATTGTTACAATATTTCAAAAATTTTTGCTATAATTATATCTATTATGTGAATCTGTGGTCAGTGATCTTTGATGTTATTTTTGTAATTGTTCTGAGACACCAAGAAATGTTCCCATATACTATAGCTAACAATAATGTTGTATATGTTCTGATTGCTCCACTGAGCAGTTGGTTCCCCATCTCTGTCCTTTTCCTTGGGCCTCTCTATTTCCTGAGACACAACAATATTGGAATTAGGACAATTAGTAACTTTACAAAAGGTTAGTGTTCAAGTGAAAGGAAGAGTTGCATGTCTCTAACTATAAATCAGAAGCTAGAAATTATTAAGCTTAACTAGGCAGCCTGTTGAAAGTTGAAATAGACAGAAAGCTAGGCCTCTTCTGCCAAATAGTCCAGTGGCGAATGCAAAGGAAAAGTTATTGAAGGAAATTAGAAGTACTACTCCAATGAACACATCAATAGTAAGAAAGCACAATAGCCTTATTGCTGATGCAGAGAAAGATTTTTCTGTTTTGATAGAAAATTGAACCAGTCACAGCATTCCCTTAAACCAAAATCTAATCCAGAGCAAAACTCTAACTCACATCAATTCTATGAAGACAGAGAGAGGTGAAGAAGTTTCAGAAGAAAAGTCTGAAGCTAGCAGAAGTTGATTCATGAGGTTTAAGGAAAGAAGGCATGTTATAAAATAAAAGTACAAGGTGAAGCAGCAAGTGCTAAGGTAGAAACTGCAAGTTAGGCAGATCTAAGATAATGGATGAAGGTGGCTACACTAAACAAAAGATTTTCAATGTAGACAAAGTAGCCGTCTATTGGAAGAAAATGGCAACTAGGACTTTTATAGCTGTAGAAGAGAAGTCAGTGCCTGCCTTCAGAACTTCAGTAGGCTGACTCTCTTGTTAGGGGCTAATGCAGTTGGTACTTTAAGTTGAAGCCAGTGCTCATTTACCACTCTGAAAAATCTCAGAACTCTTTTTTTTTTTTTTTTTTTAGTTGGAGTCTCATTCCATTGCCCAGGCTAGAGCACAGTGGCACACTCACAGCCAATCCACCATCTATCTGCTGGGCTTCAGTGAGCTTTTTGCCTCAGCCTTCCAAGTAGCTGGAACTACAGGCACGCGCTACCATGCCCAGCTAATTTTTATTTATTTATTGTAGAGACGGGGTCTCGCCAAGTTGCCCAGGTAGGTCTTGAACCCATGGACTCAGGTAATACACTAGCCTCGGCCTCCCAAAGTGCTGGGATTACAGGTTGAGCCACCAAGCCCAGCCAGAACTCTTAAGAGTTATGCCAAATCTACTCTGCCTGTACTCTATAAATGAAACAACAAAGCCTGAATGACAGCTCATCCTCTTAAAGAATGGCTTCCTGAACATTTTAAGCCCATTGTTGACATCTATTTCTCAGAAAAAAAAAATTTTTTTCTAAAGATTTCTTTCAAAATATTACTGTTCATTGACAATGCATCTAGTCACCCAAGAGCTCTGATGCAGACGAACGAGGAGATGAATGTTGCTGTAATGAATGCTAACACAACATGCATCTCATGAGTGAAGAAGTAATTTTAAACTTCATCTTATTATTTAAGAAATACATTTTATAAGACTATAACTACCATATATATTGATTCCTCTGATGGATATAAGCAAAGTCAGTTGAAAACCTCTGGAAAATTTACTGTTCTAAATGTCATTAAGAGCATTTGTGATTTATTTTAGGAAGTCAAAATACTACATTAACAGTAGGTTGAAAGAAGTTTATTCCAACCTGTTGGGACAACTCAGGTGTTCAAGATTTCATTGCAGGAAATGATTGCAGATATGATGTAAGTAGCAGAATGAGAATTAGAAGTGGAGCATGAAGATGTGACTTAATTGTTGCAATCTCCTGATAATACCTGAACAAATGAGTGGTTGCTTCTTATGGATAAACAAAGAAAATGTTTTTCTGAGATGAAAAAACCTCCTCATGAAGATGCAATAAACATTGTCAAAATGAAAACAGAAGATGTAAAATAACCAATAAACTTAGTTGCTAAAGCAGCAGAAGAATTTGAGAGGATTTACTCCTATTTTGAAAGAAAGTATGAGGATAAAATGCTATCAAGAAGCATTGCATGTTAAAGGGAAATCGTTTGTGAATGCAAAAGTCAGACTGGAAAATTGTAGACACAAGGGAGAAAAATTAACAGAGTCTTGCACATGAAGGAGATAGTTATAAACATTTTATTTTAAAAAGTGAAGTGCTATAGATTTATAGCAGGATGATGGACCAACTTAAAAATATGTAAAACAACACATTTCTATGAAAAATATAGGGAATAAACCAGAGATTACAAGAAAACCTGGATATTTTAAATTTGGAAATCCTTCCTTTTGGACTAAGTGATTAGCCTTATCAGATATTATAAAGCCTTCTTATTAAGGTTCAGTACTACAACCAGTAGCATTCTCTTCCTGTAAGAGCTTGTTAGAAATGTGGAAACTCAGGGACTACTCCTGACATACTTTGTCAGATTTTACATTAAATAATTTCCAAATGATGCATTCTTCACATTAAATTTAAGCAATGTATGGAACACTGGTTTTCTACCTTATCTGCATGTTAGCATCATCTAGGGCGCCCTTAGCAATTCCATTGCCTGGGTCATACCCAAGACCAAATTGGAGTCTGTGGGTTTGGCACTCAGGTTTCAGAATATTTAAAACTCCCAGTTGGTTCTTTTGTGCAGCCGAGGTTGAGATCCAGTGTTATAGGAAAAGAACAAAGCTAAACTAGAAAAAAAAACAAGAACTGGTGAAGATTTTAGAGTCAGGATTTTAGTCATTCTTCTGTCTTTGAGAGATAATCATTTGTTCTCTGTGAATCAATTTTATGTTTTTATCATGTAAAATTTTATTTGGCAAATATTTCTTGAGGGAATACCTTGGACAGGACACTACTAGAGGAGTTGGATAATGATCTCCAAAGCCTTTCCAGTTTTAAAATCATCTGATTTTTCTGTCTGCCATTTATAAGTTAAGAGATAATTGGCAAAACAGAATAGATGAAGAATAATCATATGTATAGGATTAGTGTGTGAAATGGTTGTAGGACAAGTCACTGACTGTAACTGTTCAGAAATTGAGTGGGTAGTACCAATCAGAAGACTCAATTGTATCAGAAGTAGAAAAGCAATCAAAGTTGGTTTGTAGAAATAAAACTAGATAAGCCAATAAATGTATGAGAGTGTAATTTGAGGTGAGTTTGAGGAAAACAGAAGAAAAAAAGTAGACAACAGACTGGCAGAATTTTTTTTTTTTTAATGTTATCACCACAGTAGTGAGAATACCTTGATCAGTACTTCTCAAATGTTAATGTACAAAGGAACTCACTATGGGTTTTTATTAAAATGAAGATTCTGACCTAGTGAGTTTCTGGGGCAGGTCTTGAAATTCTACTTTTTAGATAATCTCTTAGGTGGTGAAATGCTGTTGGTACAGGGGTCGGAGCTTAGTTGATAAGGAACTGGAGCTTAGTTGTATCACACAAGTAGAGCAAAGTTCTTCCTGAAAGCTAACAACCTGCTCATGTATCTTTCTTAGTTGGTTTAGCAACTGCATGCCGTCAAGAAAAAGATACCACTTTTAGAATTGACTCAAAACGAGATAAACTTGAGTGAGAGATAATCCAACATTCTAAAAGAATATGTGAGAGAAATTTGGAGGAGGAGGTCCTATAGTTCAGATAAGACTATTGGAGGAAGAATTTGATACATCTTTTAAAATGTTACTAGAATTTATCAGCTTAGAAACTTCTATACCAAGACAAGCTGTTTTATCTCCAGCTGTCTTTGGTCATAGTCACATGCTTCACAAATGCATTTCCTCATCTGTTTATGTGACACTAATACTGCATGGAAGAGAATGTTACAGGAACAGGGTTGTTGAGTAAACACCAGACACTAATTAGGAAATGACATGCACTTTATATGGCGATATAATCAACAGTGAAATTGAAAGGGAGGGAGACTTTAGAGAGCACTGAAGTAAATAAAATGAGAACAGTAGAGTTGAAAGTAAAAAGTGAAGAAAGAAAAGGGACTATTGTCATCTGTTCAAGGATGAAAAACTAAAGCTGAATAGAAAAGCATATCAAAAGGCTCTTTCATCTTAAGAGAATAGGAGAAAAAATATCTACCAAGAATGAAAAAGAGGTGAAGATTTACAGCTCAGGATAAAAATATCAGCAAAGCCAGGCTCGGTGGCTCAGCCTGTAATCCTGTGCCTTTGGGAGGCTGAGGTGAGTGGATTGCCTGAGCCCACGGGTTCGAGACCCGCCTGGGCAGCGAGACCTCATCTCTACAATAAATCAAAAAGTCAGCCAGGCGTGGTAGCGCATGCCTGTAATTCTGGCTATTTGGAAGGCTGAGGCGGAAGGATCGCTGGAGCCCAGTAGGTCGAGGCTGCGGTGGCCGGGAGCGGCCACTGCACTCCAGTCTGGGTGACAGAGTGAGACTCCAACTCAAAAAAAAAAAAAAACCAGCAAGATATTATTAGGCAGCTTTTTTCAGTAGCATGAAGCTCCTGTTTGCTATGAGACACATACATTTGTGGTGGGGGAGATGCATGGTGTTGGTGCTTTCACTAGCTTTGCTCTGCAGCCCAAAGGAGGCAGTGGAGATGGACATGATTGTGTGTAGTGAGGGACTGGTGACTATTGTTGATAGTAACAAAGAATATCATTATGGAGGAGCAGCAAAGGTTGCATGTAAATGACAGACCATCAAGTTTAGGGAAAATGCAGGTAGCTAGAAAGGAATGAATGAATGGGGTTTGAATTGTAGTAACTGGAATATGGTGTGTGAGGACGAGTTGCAAGCCATACTTATATGAGGCTTAAATAAATGATGTGGTGTGAATATCCTCATAAGTAACACGAAAGAGAGGATTTTCTTTAAAACTAGAATGCCATGGGATTCACAATGTTATTGTGAGTTAGTGTAGATATCTTCAAGTGTGGAATTTTTTTAAAAAAAGGCAAGCGAGTTTGTGAAGTAGTCAAGTAGGGAGAAAATGGATCTTGGTTTTAAGGATTTGTGAAGAAGGGTATAATCATAAAATCATAGCATAATAGGGCTGGAAAGAAACTTATAGCTAATACAGTCCAATGTTATGATTTCAGATAAGATAGCACATAATTAAAAGAGGAAATTTCTTGTCTAGAAACACCTGTCACTTAGATGGTGGTTGGGACTAGAATACACAATGGTTGATTTCTCTTATCCTCAATAGTGGCAAAAGTGATGGCTGTGGTGGTGGTGATTTTGACGATAGTGATATATAGGTGTACATAACAAGAGTCTATTAAATGTTAAAACTTTGTTCCTATATAACACAAAATGAAACAGCAAATGTTTGTTTGTTTCTAATTTTCTTTCTAGAACATTAGCTTTAAAGGGCAATCATTTTTTAAAATCTCTTTAATTCACAAAAACATCTCTGATTGTGTCCGTTCATGTTGCAGATCTGCTGAACACATGAATAAAAACACATGCTAAGTTTAGAATTAGTTAATCAGTTAGATGCTGTTGTAGAACTTAGACTCTGCTTAGGAGAACATTGCTTTATAGGACATTTTTCACTTCACATATTTACGAAGTATTAATGGACAATCAGAATAGATAACACTTACTGACCTCATACGATGAGCCACATGGTGTACACATGTGAGTTGTTATTCTCATAACAACTCTTGAAAGTACTTATTATTATACTGTTGGGCACCTAAGCTTGTAATTAAGCTGTTGATTTCCTACTGCTAGAGTTCAGGCCAGGAATACATGGTGAACTTACGGGCAAATGTAACAAAATATAATTTCTTTTTTTTTTTTAATCTATATTTATTATTTTGATATTGTGGGGTACAGTTAAGGTTTAGGTATACAAATATGCTTCATTCAGGTCCCCTTGTTGATAACTGGTGTCTCTCCGTCTCTAGACAGATGTTTACTACCATTAGTCCCATCCCCCCCCATAGTTTCCCAACACTGTCAGTCATTTTCTTATAGTAGTGCACTGGATAATCAAGGTCCACTATATGAGTGAGAATATGTGGTACTCAGATCTTTGTTTCTGAGAGAGGTCACTTAGTATTATAGACTCTAGCTCCATCCAGGTTGCTGCAAAATTCATGATTTTGTTCTTTTTTATGGCTGCATAGTATTCAATCGTGTATATGTACCACATTTTTTTATCCAGTCCTCTTTTGATGGACAGCATGGTTGGTTCCAGGTTCTAGCTATTGTGAACAATGCTGCAATGAACATTCGTGTGCAGGTATCTTTTTTATAGAATGATTTGAGTTCTTCAGGGTAATTCCCAGTAGGGGATTGCAGGGTCATACAGGAGGTTGATGTTTAGAGCTTTTAGGAATCGCCACACTGCTTTCCACAGAGGTTGCACTAGTTTACACTCCCACCTCAAAAAATAACAGCTGCTGGAGCGGGTGTGGCGAAAACAGAATATAATTTCTAAGATAAAGGTCTCTATTGAGACCTTTAAACTAAGATGTCAGGCCAAAGTGGGTTCATCATAAACCATTATTTGCTAAATGTAGGTTTCTGATTTGATGCATAAAGCCTGTTCCTGTTTCCAGCCTAACTGCATGGATCCATGTGTATTCTATGGGCAGAGAAAAAGACTGCTTCCATAAATGCTGTAATATAAAGAAAAATGAATAGCATCATGAGAAAAGAAACTCATTTGACACAGATCATACTGAGCTTCTGTCAGTACCAAACCTTTCTTTCTTTTTCCAACCTTTTTGAACACCTACTCCTTTCCCTGATTAATTGTTGAGAAGGCTCGGGGTGATAGTAATTTCATCATGGACATCAAAGGAAAAACTGAATTAATTAATTAATTGGTTTGTTTATTTCCTTTTTCTGTTCTTTATTCAGTGAGCATTATAAAATTAAAATATCATACAATTCAACACATACTTATTAGCTGCAGCCATTTTATTACTAGCGTACTGCCTGACACATGGAATACAGCAAGACAGAAAATTCCTTTAGCTTATGTTTAGGAAATGTCAGCAGGAGTAAGAAATAGAGGCGAGAGGATTGCCTGATCCTAGGGATTTGAGACAAGCCTTGACGACTTGGTGAGATCTCGTCTCTACAATTAAAAATAAATAAATAAAATTGCCAGGCATGGTAGTGTGCACCTGTAGTTCTAGCTATTTGGAAGACTGAGGCAGAAAGGTCACCTGAGCCCAGCAGGTCAATGCTGGGGTAGCCGTGAGTGTGCCACTGCATTCTAATCTGGGCAATGGAGTGAGACTCCAACTCAAAAAAAAAAAAAAATAGAAAGAAAGAAAGAAAAGAAATGGAGGGTAATAGGTACAATGATTCAGGTAAGTCCAGGCTAAAATGATAGTCTTTTAGGAACCAATCTAGTTTTAGGAAGTTAGAAAAGTTTTCCTGGAAACTATCTAAACTGACACCTGAAGAATGCGTAGTTGTCATACAAGAAAATTAAGGTCAGGCAAAGGAATAGGTGTTCGAAAAGGTTGCAAATAAGGCAGGCTCAGTGGCTCAGCCTGTAATCCCGCGCTTTTGGAGGCTGAGGTGAGTGGATTGCCTGAACCCGCGGGTTCAAGACTCGCCTGGGCAACTTGGCGAGACCTCATCTCGACAATAAATCAAAAAATTAGCCAGGCATGGTAGTGTGTGCCTGTAGTTCCAGCTATCTGGAAGGCTGAGGCAGAAGGATCATCAGAGCCCAGCAGGCGAGGCTGCGGTGGCCGGGAGCGGCCACTGCACTCCAGTCTGGGTGACAGAGTGAGACTCCAACTCAAAAAAAAAAAAAGGTTGGAAATAGAAAGAAAGGTTGACGGAAGCTCAGTATGACTGAGGAAAAAAAAATTGTGAATTTGTGTGTTAGGGTGTAAGAATGCAATTGCTAAAAGAAAGAGTCTGAAGATATAAGCAGGGGCATTTGAAATCGGGCTAAGGAATCTGAATTTTATCCTGAGAACAATGAAATGCCATAGAAAGTTTTCAAGCAGATGAACAATATGATCATGTATGTTACAAAACTGAATTTAGCACTACTCTGAATGCTGGGTCCTTTTAAATTTGATCCACTGACAAAAAATATTAGCAACACCTAGGAAAGTAGAGCCTCAAGTCCCACCCCAAATCTGCTGATTCGGAATCTGCAATTGAACAAGCTTCCCATCCTAAAGTATAAGAAGCACTGGTAGTTAGGGCTTGGCCAAGCGGTCAGTTGAAGCAGAACCTCCTGGATGAATGGCAGCATTAGAAAGGGCAGACTTGCCCAGGGGAAGACATAGAACTTATTCTGAGAATTCTATACTGATTTGGTAGGTGGACACATTCCCTATTTGAGCAGATGAGAGAGAATTTAATTAAAATCTTGGGAACTATGACTAGAATGACTCCATCTGTAAGAACAAATCAGTGAGGCATATCGAGGTTTTGTCCATTTTACAAGTGAAGACACCAAGACTCAGAAGTTTAGTAACTTGCTCAAAGTGATACGGGCAAGAAGTCTGTGTTCCTTACACTGTACTGCCAGTATTTTAAATGAAACATCATTCTGGCTAGAAAGAAGTATGCCCTCGCTCCTTTCTGTGCCATAATCGGGAGCCAGGAGAGATGGTATGGCATCTTCGTAACTGGCAGTTGAGCAAGATAGCTGTAGATGTTTAGGAAATGTCAAGTTTCTGCAAAAACAAAAAAGTAGAGAAGGAAGGTGAGAAAAATTTGGTGGTGAAAACAACTTATTTGAAAATGTCACCCAAATCATCTTGAGTTGATTCAATATCAGAGCGCCAGAGAGGGGCTCCAGGTGTTGCTTACAGGAGTGATAGAGAGAACGTTAGAGGAGAGGCCGGAGGCAACATGATAGTGACGGTGGCAAAGTGGTGAAGTGACATGAGAGGATGAAGGTAGAGTTAAGAGGTAGGAGGGACGGCAGGATATTGGTTCAACAGGAAGTCAGACACCTCGAATACAGGCCACACTTTTCAATTAAATCAGTAGGAAACCACTGGCACAACACATTGTATACTTTCTAGAATTCTGATTATAATTAGAGCAACTTCTATTTGAGGGATCAATGTGTTTGTTAAGCATAATCATGATAACTTCCATAGTACTTTCTGGAGATAAGGATACATAACTATTTAAACAATATACATTTAAGAAGGAGAAAGAACTGGTGAAGCAGTGCCCCTTCCATCTTAAACTAAAATAGTTAACAGTGTATTTTGTAGGCTTTCGATAAGACAACTGTCTTTTTAAAAGATAACACTACTGAATCGCTTTCAAGTTCTAATGTCTAACTTAATTAGTTGAAAATCCTTTCAGATTTTCAAGTGAGATTGAAAGAGGTAAGAAATGAAAATCCAGATTTTAAAAATTAAGAATATTATAAGACTGCAGTGTAGCTATCAAAGTCTGATTATAGTGCCTATATTTATCTACAAATGGAATATAGTTGTTTATTTAATTAGCAATTAAACAATTTAATTATTTTAATTACTTTAGTTAATTTCTTCCAATCGTTTTAATATAGTGACATTTAATTATAGGCTCTGATTTCCATACCATGTGCATATGTTATAAAGACAAATTTAGTAGAATTAGTGGTTTTCTCAAAAATAGCTCCTTCTTGGAAGAGAACATTTTTATAAACAAGCAGTGGCATTTTTCTTTGTTCATTTTTCCTGAACAATCAAAATAGTCTGTAGGCCCATGAGGTAAAAACATTTTGTCTGCTTGTAGAAAACTGCATTAATGATTAGATTCTGACTATTTAATCAGTTTTCTCAGCTTTCTTTTTAAACATATTTCATTAAACAGAATGGCCTTCCGAATGATAACAGTTGAGACAGTGTTTATTTCCTCAACTGAAGTGTTTTCTTCCTTAAAAGGGCTGCAGTACACAGCAGTTTTTGCTCCTTGTCGTCTTTCCTTTGGGAGACTGACTATTTATAAATAGTTGTCTAGAATACTACGCACATTTCCCAGAGTAAATGCTCCAGATTTGATGATAATTTCTTGGTAACCCTTTGCAAGTCAGCACATTTTCTTCTCCAAAGATAATACTGCCAGGTGGTGCAATAGATGTCAAAGTTATCAGCATTATTATGGTAGTATTGTATCACACCTTGCTCGTGTTCTTTCTTTTCCCCCTTTTGGAGGACTCTGACTTTCCTATATTTTGTTTTAATGAGACTTAATGCTTAAGTTAACAATGTCAAGCAGAGCATAAGGATGGAAAGGTCCTTCAAAAATCTCTGTCTGACTTATCACTCCAATCTATGTAGCTACATTTTTTATCTCAGAAGTTTCTACTCAGGGTATATGACCTTTAATATTTTAACTTCAAGGAAATCCTGTCTCCACAGAATGAGGATGAAGGACAATATTTGTTTAAAAAAAGAAATGTATGGGCCAAAAAGATGTATAAAGGCCAGAATAGCCCTTTGCAAATGGCTGCTGGATTGTGCGTCTTTGAATGTAAATGAGTGTTCTCTTATCCTCTAAATATATTCCTCTAAATATGGAGGCCATCTTTAGATGTCCGCAGGCAGAGCTGGAGTTTGGGGAATTATTTATAACTTCCAGCATGGCTCCATGATTTCCTTTGCTTTCCTTTCCCTAGCATTGCCTCATCCTCTCGGTACTTTACTTCTGGTCTCATATTGCTTGCACTTAGCCTTCAATGAGAATTTCATGTCCATATTCTAAGCATACTTTATACTTTTTTTTTGGTGTGTGATAGGGATCTCACTATGTTTCCCAGGCTAATGTGCAGTGGCTATTCACAAATGTGATTATAGGACACTATAGCCTTAAACTCCTGGGCGCAAGTGATCTACTGTCTCAGCCACCTGAGTCGCTGGAACCACAGGTGCGTGCCGCCATACCTACCCAGACTTTTTGTTATAGTTGACATGATTTTCCTCATTCTCGTGTCTTTTAAAAAGTGTCACTCCTTGCACCAGTTCCTAGATATGTTTCTAAGACCGTGTTTTTTCTAAAAGTGAATGATTGTGCCACTTTCCTACCACAGATTTTTGGTTATGTGCACAACAGGGAATAAATGTTTTTTTAAAAATATTTTGAAAGAAGAAATAAAGAGGAAACCTATTAGTAGCTGCAACATATGATACATCTCTGGAGAAATAAGCTTATTGTAAGTAATTAGGTTCTGGATTCTATCTGCTCATCACTCAAATGCTCTTAAAGAATAAAGGATAAATATGAAATATATTCTATTGAAGTGGTGAATACGGACCAGTCAACCGTTTGCATCATCCATTAATTGTAAGGATAAGTTATTATGTAGCTTGACTAGTTTCCTGGCTTGTTTCTAGAAGCGTTTAAGTACGAGAATGAATCATTTTTAAATAGAAGAGAGAAATCATTTTTCTTATAAATTAACCAATATAATTGCAAATGAGCCTCAAAATCTATTTGGTGAAAATGCAAAAAAAAAAAAAAATCCAGGTCGGGTGTGGTGGCTCAACCTGTAATCCCAGCACTTTGGGATGCCGAGACAAGAGGATTGCCTGAGCCTGGGGCTTCAAGACCAGCTCAGGCAACCTGGCGAGACCTGGTCTCCACAGTAAATCAAGAAATTAGCTGGGTGTGGTAGTATGCTCTTGTAGTCCCAGCTACTTGGAAGGCTGAGGCGCAAGGATCACCGGAGCCCAGCAGGTAGAGGCTGTAGTGGTTAGGAGTGTACCACTGCACTTCAGCCTGGGCGACAGAGTGAGACGCCAATTAAAAAAAAAAAATCCAGAGATAAAACAACATAACACACTACCCTGTGCAACACTGCAGCCTCAGTTGCTTGCTTAGAGACTGAAAACATACTGTCACATAAATATTAATGGCATCATAGCCGCCAGTTCTCAAAGTATCTTGTTCTAGATTGAAAATTCTTGAGGCAACTGAAGTAATTTTTGAATTGTTTAGAAATGAGACTGTGACAATCTGAAGCTATGGGCCACACATGAAATAATACTTACTATTTGGCATGTCATAACTTTAGGTATTATTCTGCAATAATCCACTAGTGTCTTGGTGTTTATTTTACATCATACAAACTGACACAAAGCACACACACACATAAAAACAGACTTAAAAGAGTAAGATTATATAAGACACTGTATAGAACCTTGTTGATGGGCCATACACTTATTTTTCCCTTTATTTCTTTGTCTAGCTTTCCTCCTCTTTATCTGTATTGTACTCTATCTCTACCCAAGGAAATCCCATAGCAATATGTTTATAATTTCATAATGATGTTCATATATAATTGATATAGTATATTATATTTGGGGCTTACATATATATTGCAAATGATTGTTATATAGTTTATATATGTATCTGGTTTCCTTTACTCTGCAATACAAATGTTTGTGATATCCTCCAAACACACCCATACTCCACACTGTAGTTACTATCACTCATTTAAATTTGTTTCAGTTACCTGATGGATGTTATCTAATATCCTAATGTTAATTTAATTTAATTTTGAACATCTTTTATGTGTTTGTTGGCTGTTGTTTTGTGTTCAAATGATTTCTTTTGTTTCTAATTAGAGTCAGATTCAGTTGCATTAAAGGACACTCTCAAAATAATAACATATTCAGCTATGTAGAAGGATAATTATCTGTGTTATGAAAAAGATCTCAAGATCAGCAATAATGGCTTCCTGCTGTAAACAGAGTCCTGGATCCTCTTTGTGCTCTGTCATGCTTACCCTCTACTACTTAATCCGCAATGACGAGCTGTAACTTCAGACACTAAATCCGCCTTTCAGGCACCCAGAGACAGGAACGAAGGACAAAGTGCTTGCTCCCACCCTTTAAAATAAATCTTCCTTGAATGCCCATAATTAGTTGTACTTATCTATAAAAGACTAGCTTGAAGGCAGGAGCAGCCACAAATAGTTACAATATAGTTTGTGAAATGTATTTTTAAGCGGGTAGCAGAATGCCTGCCTTAAAAGCACATTTTTGTTACTAAAGAAAAAGACAATAATATATGCTAGGAGGCCAAAGGCATTTTCTGCTACCCTTATCCTTATCTATATAACTATTGGATTATTTGTCTTTTCTATTAAATTTTGGGTACTCCTTGCTACTTACATTGCACATTTTTGCCAAGTATATCATTTGTCTATTGCTTACAATCTATTTTTTGCATACAAGCTTTAGTTTTCATATAATCAAATGCATCTTTTTTTCTCTGAGCTTTTTGTGCTAGTCAGGATATCTTCCCAAGTCATTGCCTGTACGTAATTGCATTTTTTCAAAGATAATATTTTGTTTTATTTTGTGTATTTAAGCATTCTCTGCCTTTTATAAATAATGTGATTAAATTAAATTTCATCTGTATGGATGTTAGGTATGTCAGCATTAGCAAATGATGAAATTCATCCTCCTTTTCTTACTGAATCAAAATATCACCCTTGCCAATTATTTTATTTCTATATAACATCTCATATGAAATGAATAAAATCACTTATAAAAATCTGCTTCTGGATTTCCTCTCATCTATTTTATCTTCCTTTGTCAGTACATTACTTATTTGAACTAATGGTGTTCAGGAGTTAACAAACTAGAGTGCATGGCAAAACCTAGCCCAGTGTTTGATTTTTGTAATCAAAGTTTTATTGGAACTTGACCATACCCATTTATTTGTGTATTATCTGTGTCTGCTTTTTGTGCTACAGTGGTAAATCAGTTCTCATTTTGCTCATTGTTTCTTAACAGTGTTGACAGAGAAATACTTCATTTGTTGATTTTTCTATTTATGAATTCAGTTTCTCATATTTTGCTTTAAATAATTTTCTAGATATCTTTTACGCCTATTAAATATTTTACCTGGCAGTCCTTTAATGGCATTAACTATGGTGTAGAATTTGTTTGTATGTGAAGAATGTCAATGTATGTCATCCATTTTATTTATTAATTTTACTCTATGAACTTGAACTTTCCTGGAAATGTATTATCTTTTTAGCAAAATATATGCATAAAATCAAAATAATGTGACAGGAAAGAAAAATAATATAAACTTATTTTGACATCATAATATTTCATTAATATTTAAAAAAATAGATTAATCTCAATTTTACCTAAATAAAAAATATAAAATTTTTCTTCAATATAAAGATGAAAAGCAAAATGTAATGTATTCAAGTCTACTAAATGACTTTACTTGTAGATGTAAACATATCAAAACAAACAAACAAGAATCACCAAACAAAAAGGAACAAACAATAACACTGAAATCAAGAGTCTGCATTCAGGTTTCTTTCTCTAAATATAAATGAACTGGAGTGTTATATATTTAATTGTTATCAATTGTAAACTCAAACGTTATGGCAAAATATATTGTTTTTTAAATAACATATTGCATAATTGACAACTCTGAAACTCCATATATCAAGATTGTTTATAGGTCAAGAATTTTAAAGGAATAATATGAGTATATTGTATATTGGATTATTGATTTCTGTGCTCCAATTTAAAGCTACAAGGAATTATCAACACATTTGCTTTGACATTAGTATAAAACAATATTAGATCCTGACCAAGAGGCTTTATTTTCAAACATTTTGAAAGGACCTCAAAATAATGAAGTTTGAGTAATGATTATTTTCCTACATTATGGTCTATGAAAATTACTACAAGACTCAGTTTTAAGAAGCACTTAGCATATTTTTTTCTGAATTTTTAAAAAGTCACTAATGTGGTTATTTTTTTTCACAATATGTAATCAGTAGAGGGTTTCCTATTAATGTAGATGTGTTTATAGTAACAACATAAGTTACTGTTTTTGACAGTAACCGTTGTTCATTTTTTATAACTATCAATATTTCTCAGTCTCATTTTAACTGAAGAAAAGATTTTATAGATAAAGTTCTATTTATATAAAATTGCTGAAAAACATTTTAAAATATGGCGGGGAGGAATCATGAATAGATAATAAGACTAAGCAGAAGTCACAGAAAACAGAATTAAACTCTCAATGTTTTCAGATTTTGGAATGATAGTAGCAGAATATAAAATTTATATGTGTGTGTGTGTGTGTGTGTGTGTGTGTGTGTGTGTATGTGTGTATGTGTGTGTGTATATATATATATTTTAAATTTTTAAAAATGTTTAGGAATAGGAGGTTGTGAAACATGACCAGGCAAATAAGGAAAAGAGCCAAATGACACTTGATGAAATGAAGAAAAATATTGAAATTAAAAATCAGTTCAAAAACAGATTAAGCAAAATAGAAGAAAGAATTGCTGATGTTGAAGGGAAAACTGGAGAAATTATGCAAAGTAGTGGAAGCAGAGTTGGAGGATATGCAAGAAAGATTTTGAGACATTAGCGACAGCACGAGATAATCTAATATATGTCAAACCAATTTTATTAATAAGTACATATCTTTATTTTGATATATCATTTAATGTATTTAAAGAAAAAATTTAAAACCCTGCAAGCTTTATAATTTTCTTTAAAAGCAATTATGAATGTTGTGCTAATTTTATTTCTAGATATTTTCTTCTAAAATTGACTCTGGACAATGCCTTCAGGTCCCCTCCCACTGTGGGAGATTTTCTGTCCTCTCAATAAATCCTGCTTTCTAAAAAAATAAAAAATAAAATTTATTCTTAGATTAAATGTTATTCTAAACAAAATTATAATAACTTTTTTATATAAATTCGCAAGTATAAAATTAATATAGAAGATAATAGATCAATAAGAACCAAGACACATTTTTAAAATGAAAAAATTAGGTCTTGTCTTACCAAATATCAACAGTTGTCATGTACCAAACAATAAGAGAATGCTGTTATCATGAGGCTTGCATGAAACAGCTTGTAACAGGCTATTTTAAGCTGATAACAACTTAAATTTGATCTCATATACAAGCTTGTCACTTTTACTGCCCCTTCAGTTTAAGTTTAAAATAATAAATTTTAAATTTTCTCACCAAATAAATAAGGTAATTATGTGAGGTGATAGATATGTAAATTGGCTTGATTTAATCATTCTGCCATGTATAGCTCTATCAAAACATCACATTGTACTCCATAAATATATATTATTATTATTTTCAATAAAAATAAAATACATATATAAAAAGTATAATTTTAAAAATTATCTGCTATTAGCAATAAGATATTCATAGAAGAGTTCAGTGAAAAAGACTAGACTCTATAAATATCCAAGTATGAAAACTATATATGATAGAAGCATCTTTGCAGATTAATGAGAAATAATGGTTATTAAGAAAGATCTAGAAACAGTTATTGAATATGTATATGAAAATATTTGAAAGTTTGTGACTACAGTTATTCCAAGTCAATTCCAATTGGAATAAATATTTAAATGTGGAAAAATAATCTATTAATAATTTCAAAGTAAATAATAGGCAACTCTTTATAATATAAGGAGAAATTTTAGGCAGCACATTAACAATAACTAACAAAGAAAAATGTGGAAACCATACAGAAATATGGTTCCTGTACCATTAAGATTTTTTAAATCAAGCATTCTATAAAATACAAAGAAAATCCATAAATTGTCTTATTAATATAAATTGAAGATATATATAGCACATAAAATTGACATAGGGCTAGTGTTAGGAATGTCCAAAAAATCTTCTACATATCATCAAAAATCTCCAGAATCACCCTGTAAAGTGAGAAAAAGGCATAAATAGATATTTGTCAGATGAGAAAATAAGAATGACCAAAAAACCTGTAAAAATACATTTAACACTATTGGTAATGAGGGGAAATGTAAAGTAAGTACAAATTGAGATACCATTTCAAATCTACCATAATGGCAAGTTCCTAAACATTTATAAATCAGGTTGTTAGAGTGTATATAGAACATTAATAATTTTTTGCCTGCTGATGAGAAGTAAGTTGGTACAATCTCTTTGTGAAACAGCTTGTCATTGTTTTGTAAAATTCGGTATGTTCATATTTATAACCTTATAATTTTAGATATAGGAATATAATAATTCCAGAGCAACTCTTCTTAATGTAAATGAAACAAGAATTGTCCATGCCTATATTTCCTGCAATAGCAAAAAGTCAGAAACATTCAAATGTTTACTAACAGAACAATTAATGTGTAAATTAGATTGTACTTATATAGGAAAATACTATACAGCAGTAAAAATTAACTATAACTAAATGCATAAATATGTAAAGCTAAATTAAATAATAGAGGTGGCATTAATTGTGTGGATTATTTGGATAGTCATTATATTGCAATAAAGGTGGGTGAATTTTTTTTTTAAGATTTAAACATTAGGTTTTAGAAAGCAATTACTTTGTATGGATGGGGTATGGAATGTGAGGAAACCTGAGTTCTTGAGAATCATTATCATCACTCTCTTTAGGTGGTATTTGGTGGGCACTCCTTTTCTTCTTTTTTGGCTGCCCACATAAATTTGGTCATGTTCCTTCTCGAGGACTTACATTAAATCATGAGCTTTTCCTGGCCAAGTCAATATATTATTGATTTCTTCGCTCCCAAAACCCAAAACATAATATTTGACACATGATAATCAAAGAAAAATTGTTACTGACCTTATATAATAATCTTCTATTGCTTTAAAAATTATATCTGTTTAACAATATCAGGTTAAATTTTGCCTTTTGTAGTAGTGAACTAGTAATGTTTTACTATAGTACACTATTATAATTTAAATTGGACAGACTTGTACTATTTTCTAGTATGTAGGGGATATTCTAGACTTTTTTTAGTTAAAGATGCTAAAAATCATCAGATTTTTCAGAACTTTTCACCTCAGCAATTATATCCTCATACATTCCTTAAACTTTCAAAAACAGCCTGTTGGGCAACCCTCTTGGGTCCTCTCCCACTGTGGGAGCTTTTCTGTCCTCTCAATAAATCCTGCTTTCTAAACAAAACAAAACAAAACAAAACAACAAAAAAACAGACTGATAAAGAGTAACATGAAGTACTGGTGGCGGAAGATATACAGAGGCAGAAAGATTTCCAAGGTCCCTATACTCATGAGTTTCACATTCATGAATTGAAATAATTTGTATATTAAAGAATATGGTGAGAGGGAAGAATAAAAAACAAAAGAGAAAAAGCATTTTCAAAATGGAGTGCTTCTTCAAATATATGACTCTTTATTATCGTTCTGAAGTGGTTTGTTTTAAAAATTAAAGAAAATTTTTTCTAAGACCAGATCTCGGCATTATCTTTTTTTTGTTCTTGTATCTTTCCTCTGTATTGAGTTATGAGAATATTCTAACCTCTGATCTCATAATGTGGAATGTTGAATTAACTTTTTGGGAGGTGGTTTTATTAGGTTTATAATATAGGAAACAGAGTGACATTCAGTGGCTCCATATGAAACGTCAGAATTCCAGTTATGACTCTGTGATCTTTTTAACCTCATTTAGCAAAAACACTTCATATGGTATCTCATATTAGCCTTAATTTGTAGTTGGACAGTATTCCCTCAGAAGCAAAGGAGTTTATATCTTTGTGCCTAATTCCATTGTCTGCTGCTATAACAAAATATCACAGACTGGTTAATCTTTAAAGAAAAGAAATGTATTTGGCTCAGAGTTCTGGAGGTTGGGAAATTAAAAAAAGGATGGTACCACGCTTGGGAAGACCCTACATACTGCTTCATAACATGGCAAAGGAGTAAGGCAGCATGTGGGACAGAGACAACAAGCAAGATTGAGAGAAAAAATGGAGCCAAATTCATTCACTCCCATGATAAGTAACCTGCTCTTTTGATAACAACGTTAATTCATTTATGTGGGCTGAGTCTAATCATCTCTTAAAGATCATAGCTCACAAAACTGTTATATCGGCAGTTAAATTTCAACATATGCTGCAAAGGGGACATTCAAACAATAGCACTCTTGATTTTATTTGATTTTCTTCTTGTCATCTTTTCTTCAGGTCCCACTCTTGTTCTGATGAAATTACTTTTCCATATTCTATTTTCTACTACATTCTTTCAACCTCTGCTTTTCATCAAACCAGTGTAGTTTTTTGTTTGTTTGTATTTTTTTAAATCCTATACTCTTACTGTATAGTTACTGCTCTGGAAACAGCACAGTCTCATTATATCATGATAATTTGCTTATTCTTTTTCATGAATTCACTAATATAAACTTATAGACTCGTGTTTTTAAAATGACCGTGTTTATGAATAAACAAGGGTGAAAGTGGTCGAAATTCTACCTAGAATTCTGGACATAGTGGCTGCCATCGCTCCTCTATACTCCCTCTCCATTAAACCCCATCTGATCATCTTAAGCCAAACATGCCTGATTTTTCTATCTTACAGTGATACCTGCAAGAATGTCTCCGAGTATGCTTGCATGGATCCATGCATGTTGAAGACAGACTTGCTGAACATATTTAGGAAAGAATACTTCTTGTGTTTAAAAGAAAACCATGAAAACGATTTTTTTTTCTTTCTTGTTAGATGTGAACTACAACACATAGCTTTAAATTTATCTACATGATGAAGGACCAGCTACAGAGTGGAATAAATACGGTGTACTTGAGGAGAGTTGGAAAACTTGAATCTATGATATAATTCCCGAACCTCTCCCCTCTGCTGAATTTTACAGTTACCACAGCTACCACTTACGTTACCCATTTATTTTAAGCCTGTGTAAGTTGACTTTTTCATGAATTACAGTCAGATACATCTTAAGGGTCATACTAACCCTTATCATTGTGTCAAATTATGTCAAATTCTAAGACTGACATTTTATGTATTTTATAACTCTAGTGGACGTTACTTAACAGCAAGTTCTCTCAATCTCAGCAGTTTTACTATTTCACCAAAAAGAAAAGCCTCTTTGCTGGTGTATTCAGCCAAAAAAACCTTTTTTTTTTCCCTAGAGGAGGGAGATAGACCAAAAGTCACTCTAAGCAGACTTTAGACCTCTTATATAAGTCCTGCATCCACAGCCTATCTCTTTACTATGGAATATAGATACACTTTTCACTTTTGTGGTGTTCTCATCTTATGTGATCTCTCCCAAAACTGAGACAGAAAGTGTCCACTTTCAGCAACTTGCTGTGCATAGATAAAATGTAGAAACATTGTGATACATATGATGGAAAGATAATTAGAGCCATATTAAGAGAAGTGGTTATGGTCTTGGATCTTCTTTTATTAACTCATTGACCTTGAAGAAGCTGCATGCCATTTTTAAGACTTAGTGTCCTCATCTGTCAAAAGGAATACCATATCTTCTTTATTTGTCTTTAATACCTAATAAACAGTAGATTCACAAAAAGATAGTTGTGAGATGTAATTCTAGATTATGTACTTCTCTATCTTTCAATTTAAAGAATTACTAGTATAAGTGACCACTGAGCTTATTGAAATCGGCCAACCATATCATTAAATGTCATATTAAGTACCTGTTCTTTGATTTGTTTGACATGGATTAAAAAGGGAGAGAAATATGTCTTTAGCTAGTAACAGGGAAAAAATTATTGTTATCGTAACCATTTAAAGCTTATATTTTACATGTACTTACCTATTTGGTACATGTTTTTAAATTATAACATAAGATGCTTAATTTTTAGAATTTATATATTTTAAATTGCTTTATCCTGCCACAAGTATATGGGAAAGCTTTCTTTGTCAGACGAAGTAGATAATATTATTTATTTTCTCATTTCATCTCACTTCTTCCTGATTGCATAGTCATTTAGGTGACTGGCCAAAACTCCACAGTTGGGCCCTGATTAATCTAAGCTAAAGCATAGTAATACCACCTGTCTTGTTAGACGTTGTCTCAGAAACCCGGCTGTAAACACATTGCTGATGGACAGTCCACTAGTGATAGGTGCTATTTCATGGGTGAACGTATGACCTATGTAGAGGCATTAACACTGGCAGAAGGTTATTTTTCATGGTTAATGAGAGGCATTTGCCACCCCTCTTGCAGCAAACAAGAATGAAGACAACTGGGTTGCTGTCTTATAACCACAGAGGAAGCAACCCTAAGATGAAGACGAACACTCTGGATGACAGAGTGCAAAAATAGAAAAAGCCAGGGTCTTTGATAGCTTTTCTGAATTGTCTCCTCTCTAAAATTCTAGAATTGTGAGATAGTAGAATCCTTTGTCTTTAAATATCATGTGAAAAGCAAAACGCGCCCATCTGTAGGAATGTGTTATTTTCATTGTTTTACTCTTATCTTGACTTTGGGTCCTCAGATCATTTAAAAAGGACTTGTATATTTATTTATTTAAATATAATATACTATTTGTGCCGTCTAGGCCTTTCCATTTTAGCAAAAGTATTAGATTTTGAGTTAATTCTTTATTATTTTTAAACTGATAACATTTTAAGAACTGGCGTGGTGGCTCACACCTATAATCACAGCACTTTGGGAGGCTGAGGTGAGAGAATTACCTAAGCCCACAGGTTCAAGACCAGTCTGGACAACTTGGTGAGACCTCATCTCTACAACAAATCAAGAAAAATGAGCTGAGCTTGGTGACACATACTTGTAGTTTCAGCTACTTGGAAGGCTGAGGTTGAAGGTTCGCCTGGGCCCAGCAGGTCAAGGCTGCAGTAGCCCTGAGCTTACCACTGCACTCCAGCCTGGGCAACAGAGAGAGACTCTGACTCAAAAAAATATAAATAAATAAATAAACTGATAACATTTTAAATATAGGATACTAAAAAATATAAAAGTGTCCCAAGGCTATGCATCCTTTTATAGTTATATTATGTGATATTTTGATATCTATTAAACAAATATATATTAAGAAAGTATTGTTGAAATTATCCAATTATTATAAAAGCTATTATTTCAAGTCACTCACATATAACCTTTATTCCTTACTACTGTTTTTTTATTATGCCACCACTTAATTCACTTAGTAATCTTATAACCTTCAGCTTACCTCTAAGGCAACTTCACTATTAGTGTATTCACTGTATATTTTATTCACTATATATATCCATAAAGAGAGAGAGAGAAACCAAACAAACTAAAACAAAAAATCAAAAAGAAACAAACAAAAAATTTACTATAATTTTTAAATGAAATGTAATATAAAAATGGCAAATTTTGTCTCTTTAGGAAAATCTGATAACTTCTGTTAGAAAACAAAAATGTTTATTTTAGAAACCTCATTCAAATGATTTTCAAACATTGAAAAGCATGCCTAATTTGTCACATTTGACATGACTGAAATAGCCTTTTAAACGTTGAGCACATGTATGTGGGTCCTTGACCGAAGTTACTCATCTGGAATATTACCCAGAAGTACCGCAGAAAAGCCCACATGAGGTTGGGGGTAGGGGGCTGAAACCTCAATGCTAATACTATGTTAATGACATTATAATAAGCCCAGGTCAAGTTAGGACATTTAGTTAAGCTACTGCACCTGTGTTTAAGCAGCAAAAAGTCCCTTTTAGCAGGACATCCTGGGTTGAGAGGATGCTCTTAACCACATTACCCACATTTTCAGCCAACAATTATATAATGGGGGTAGTGCAGGGGGCATTCCCACAGATGTTAAGTCTCTTCAAGACCCTCCCTCTCTGTCTGCTTAACCAGCTTCTGACCATCTCTTAGTAGTTCATTCAGATTTCTAAGCACCACAGACAAGCTCTTTTCTTTCCTGGATACCAGCAATTACTCTTAACTTCCCAATTTTATATTTATTTGCTTTCTCTTATGCTAAACTAAAAAAGCTGCTGAAAAATGTTATTGTTCAAAGTGTTTACCTCTTATCTCCTTATTAGAAAATTTTGATGTAGTTGATTAAAATTTCTCATCAGTTATTTATTTGAAAGTTTTTTTTCTTCTAGTTATTAAACAAAAGTGAGAAGCTTACTGTTGACTGTAATATAATACGTATTTGGGACACAAAGGTAGGATACACAGTCTTTGCTTCCCTCAGTTTTTTTATTTCCCCCAGTATCTGTGCCTTAATAATGCTATCTTGCAAACCTGATTGTTCAGAGGGATCCATGGAACTTTCGCCATTGCTTGTCTTTTCTATAAATTTCCTTCATTTTTTTTTCTTCCCGGTTCTTGTCAAAAAAACTTTCCTGTCTTATGTTTTAGTCTGGTGTAACTTAACCTTTGTTAAATAACAAATATGAGGTGTGACAATTAAATTTATGAACTTGCCACCACGCACTTACGTTGGAAGCACTGTACAGACAAATTCGTAAGGTTTCATAACCTTGGTATATCAGTGTCTCATAGCTGTGTTTGTGGTGATGCTTGGCAGTGTCTTGTTGAGTGACATTCGTTATTGTTGTTGCATGTTTTTGTATGCCATCACGAGAATGTCAGAGCTTAAGTTAGAGCAATGAATAAACATTAACTTTCTTGCTAAACTAGGAAAGAGCAGAAGTGAAATCAGGGACATGTTAGTCCAAGTTTAAGGGAATAGTGCCATGAAGAAAACAGCACTATACAAGTGGATTAAACGTTTTTCTGAAGGGAGAGAAAACGTCATTGATAAAGAGAGGTCAGGAAGGTCAGTAACGAGCAGAGCTGACAGAAATATTGCAAAAAATTGTTGAATTCTGTGTCAAAATTGTCAGCTGACTGTGAGAAGCATAGCAGACCAAATAAACATCCACAGAGAAACAGGAAAATCTCAGTGGAAAATCTTAGCATGAGAAAGGTGTAAGCAAAAATGGTCCTGAAGGAGCTATTCCATCATGACACTTCAGCTCACACAACACTGTCTGTGAGGGAGTTTTTAGCCAGTCATCAATTAACTGTATTGGAACAGTCTCCCTACTCACCCGATCTAGCCTCCAGTGACATTTTTCTTTACACAAAGATAAAGGAAATATTGAAAGGAAGGCATTCTGATGACATTCAGGACATTAAGGGTAATACAATGACAGCTCTGATGGCCATTCCAGAAAGAGTTCCAAAATTGCTTTGATGGGTGGACTAGGCAGTGGCATCAGTGCATAGCTTCCCCCATGGGATTACTTCAGAGGTGATCATAGTGATATTCAGCGATGAGGTATCCTTTTGATAGGATGATTTCTATCCTTTTTCTATCCTGTTTCTATCCTTTTTCCAGGATGAGATCACAGACTTAATTTTCAGACCTTGCATACCATGTAAAAGCCAATTCTTGATAACTGGCATTAGAGGGAGCAACACCTATGCATCCTTTCAGAACATTCTAGAAGTAATAACCAAAACAATGTCTACTGCAATAATTTTGATAAGAGCATTATGATTCTATAACCAAAGACTGATGTGCCTCGGAAATTGCATATGAACAGTAGTCTGCTCTACTTAGTCATACTTCCTCCACAAGTAAAATAATGGTTCGTTCATTTTCCTATTTTTTTGACTTTTTTTTTTTTTGAGTTGGAGTCTCACTCCATTGCCCAGACTGGAGTGCAGTGGCACGTTCCTGGCCGCCACAGCCTCGACCTGCTGGACTCCGGCGATCCTTCCACTCAGCATTACAAGTAGCTGAACTACAGGCGCGTGCTATCACACCCAGCTAATTTTTTGATTTGTTGTAGAGATGAGGTCTTGCCAAGTTGCCCGGGAGGGTTTCGAACCCGTGGGCTCAGGCAATCCACTTACCTCGGCCTCCCAAGGGATTACAGGCTGAGCCACCGAGCCTGGCCTCTTTTAACTTTTAATGGTCATCACAGAAATCAGTCACTTATCTTACAAAGACATTTTGCAGTCTGAGGTACCATCTTCTTCTCTGTCAGATGATTCTATTATTTATCTTTCCCCCTATAGGACATTCAAAAATATAAAGCATGTTATTCACTATAAATCACTGAATCATAGGGATGATATTTTAATAGATATTAAAGACTATGCCAACATAACATTTGCCAGAGCATTTATGACTATAGCAAGAAGGTTAACAAACAAAAGGGTGTCATTGTGTGTGTATATTGCCATTTTACGTAAAATTATTTCTTTGGGTTTTAGTTTTTTGTTTGTTTGGTTTTTTGTTGTTTTTTTTTTTTGCGTTGGAGTCTCACTCTGTTGCCCAGACTGGAGTGCAGTGACCGCTCCCGGCCACCGCAGCCTCGACCCGCTGGGCTCCGGCGATCCTTCCACCTCAGCCTTCCAAGTAGCTGGAACTACAGGTGCGCACTACCACGCCCGGGTAATTTTTTTAATTTATTGTAAAGATGAGGTCTCGCCAAGTTGCCCAGGCGGGTCTCGAACCTGTGGGCTCAGGCAATTCACTCACCTCGGCCTCCCAAGGCGCAGGGTTACAGACTGAGCCACCGAACCCAGCCGGCTTTTAGTTTTTTTTACCACTTTTTTTTTCTATTCCTTACCCTTAGCAAAGATATTGTTCTAGGACAATGTCATAACATCTCAATATTTTATGAAACCTGTGCACTGTGAGGTTATTTAGTGCTTATACACAGGTAAGACACCTCCCATTGAAAATGGGGCCTCAGTTGGACTCTCAAGGTGACAAAACTGCTTATTAGTTACTATTACTTGAGGCTAGTAACTTCACATTTGCATGAAGGAATATAATCATAACGTTGGAAATCCACTTAAAAGTCATTTGTAAGCTAAAACAATGAACTGTTTATTGGTAACTATTTACCTTTAATGACATACAATATTGAGATCAGTGCTCTATAAATATCAATTTATGCAATCCAGCAACAACAGCTGCCGGCACATCTGCAGAGAAAAGGGGGCAGTGCTACACTGTTGGTGGGAATGTAAACTAGTCCAACCTGCATGGAAAAAAGTGTGGCGATTTTCTTTAGAACTAAAAATTGAGCTCCCATATGATCCTGCAATCCCCCTCCTGGGAATATACCTGAAGGAACGAATATAAATCACTCCAGCAAAAAGACACCTGCAAATGCATGTTTATTGCCACAATATTCACAACACCAAAAACAAGCAGCCAAGACTACTACCCATCAAAAGAGTACTGCTTAAAGAAACCGTGGAACATATGCACAACAGAGTATTACGCAGCCATAAAGAAGAACAAAATCATGGATTTTGCAGCAACTTGGATGGAGTTGGAGACCATAATACTAAATGAACTATCACAGAAACAAAGAACTGAATACCGCATGTTCTCACTCATAAGTGGGCCCCGGACACCAGTCACATCAGCACAAAGGTGGGATCGGCAGTCGCTAGGCACTGCTGGGGAGAAAAGGAGGGAAGGTGAGGACATGTGACAACACAATAGGTTCCTGGTCCATTACCAGGGGGAATGAGGCCCATTAAAAGCCCAAACTTCACCTGCATATAGCCTACTTAGTAGTTAATCCTTACATGTATGCATGCATGCTGTATGTCTATCATAAAAACATTTTTGTAATCAAGTCAGCTATAGAGGTAAAAAAGCCAAAGTCAAGCAGCAGAGTATAATAAAAATCAATCAATCAATGAAAATAAACAATATCAAAAAAAGTTTAAAATATCTAAACTGGAGTCTGAAAAGTATGAATCTTAGTTCTGGCAATGTTTTTGGCTGTATATGTGACTGAGAACTAAAATACTTGTTTTTCCCCCTGTATCCACAAAAGCCAATTGTGAAAGTTGTGTGAGTATTGGGTAGTGCGTGAGGATAGTAGGAGTCGAGGGGGTGACTAATTAACCTGAAGTGTAATTGCTCTTTTACATTTGACTGTAAATTCTCCAGAAAAGCCAATAGAAGATGGTACTTAATTAGAGATCTCAAGATAGAATGAAGATATTTATTGTCTAGAGATATATAGGGAATAGATCTTGAAAAGGTAAAGGTAACCAAAAGAGAAAGATCAAAGAAAAGCATTCACTCTTTCTACATCTTTGCTTAGGGTTAGTTATTAAATGCTTGCTTTAGAGTACCAAAACAAGCTTTATTTTTCAAAATCTAAGATCTTTTTTTTATAGTGTATTGAATGGACCTTCTTGTAATGTTTAGAGTTTATTAATAATATGACAAGTCTCAGATGGAAGGTAACCATCTAAATTTATCTAGCAATTTCTGCTAATTGTCTACAATGTATTTCCTGAGAAAACCATTTTGCTTCTCTTTTTCCTCATCTTTAGGGGTTTCCTCTAGCTTCAGTCACACAAAAGTTGTATTTGAACATCCCTATGGAACTTCTTAAAAAGAATTTTCAGTCTCAGTATCTGCTTTGTTTTCATGACACTGCACTAAAGTAAGCCCATGTTTATTTTCAGGTGTGTGCTCATTCAGTGGGAAGATTATGATAATGATGTGAGCACTATCACTCCTGTTGTGTGGCTATTTCAAAATCTAAAGGGCTATACTTCATTTTGGGCAAACTTCCATTAGTCATATTTATTGAATAAACTTGCAAGGTCAGCGATCACTAAAAACACATACATACAAAATTAGTTGGTGTTTCTTTTTTTTGAAGAAAGCACAAATAAATGGTCTCTAACTATCTTTTGGAGAGTTCAGACTAACTTAAAAAACTTAAAAAAATCTATAGTTCAGAGGAAAAGAAAATACTAAATACAATTGTGCAGCACAAAAGTTGATGTGTCTAAGCCTCACATAGATAACATAATCTTAACGAGCCCAAAAACTCTCAAGAGAAAACATCTCCATTTATCCATTTCAAAACATGACAAAAAAGCTTTCGGCTATGAAAATAAAATAAACTGAAACCATCCACATCTATCTTTTGATAAAACAAGAGTGAAAGATAATACATAATCTTTATAAATATTTGTAAATTAACTCTCAGACTTCCTTTGTAATTAAGAATTATAATAATTATAATCTACACTTCTAACTTTCTCTCTTAATTCTTCGTCATTAAGAGAATCCATCAAGTCTACTGCATAAGATTGGGAAAGTTTCCAAATTTTATAGCTGTCTTCTATCTGGAAGCCAATATTTTATGAGTCTCTTGGTTCTAATGTCTTAACTCAGTTGAGTGTCTGAGCATTTTAGATGAGAGACATTTTTATCACTTTGACAAAAATGGCATCTTTAATTTTAATGGTGCCATCAAAAATTGATCAAGAGGTTGTTTTTGTGAGGCCTTTTAAAAACGAACTTTCTAACCAACAATTTTAAAGATCCATCATTTTTGTTTAAAAAATTTTTTATCTCAATACATGAATTGACTGGTTAGCAGATAGCATCTTTTAATAATAAATCTGAATTACATTTGATACCCAAAGCCAGGGCTTTTAGTTATAAGCTCACTTTTTGCAGTTAATCATTCCGTCAAACCATGAAAATATTTATCACCTATTTTTTTACAATAATAGTTTTCTATTAAATATAACAAAGAATGCCAGGATGGCAATATTTTGTAATTTCATACTTTTTTATTTCTTTAAAATAATTATTTAAGATATTTTGATATCACAAATATGGAAGTATCTATGGTAGATATGCTTGTTAAAAATTGAAGTTTTGTGTTTTTATATTTGCGCTCCTGTTTTAAACTTTATAGATCTGAGTTAATGTGTTCTATAAGTATAATATTTATTTTATAAAAATGAATTAAAAATTTTTAAATTTTGATCTAAATATTTAACAATGATTTGCAGTGTTAAATATTTAAAAATACATGTGATGATTAGAGAAAATGTTAAGAAAGTGCCATTTTATTGTCAAGTAACAAATAATTTACTTAATTAGATGATTTTCTCAAAGACTTATTAAAATTTTTATTGTTGAAATCAAAACACATATAAACTGTAGCTTAAAACATGAGATTTAATCTTCTTTGTAAATTTTACAGTTATTTTAGCCTAAAATTCTGTTTCTAGTATTTGAACATAACAATTTTTGATTAACAAATATCAAAATATATACTCCAAATCATTAATTGTTAGCCCCAAATACATACAAATTAAACACAGCAGTAGCCTGTTTCTAAATGACTGTTTTCTAGTTTTTACCTTGTATTGAAAACAAGTACTTATTGAATTCTATTATTCAAAAATAAATAAAATTTCTTATCACTTACCACTACTTCAGTAAATATTGTACAGTAAAACCATGTCTCTATTTCCTTCCAGTATTTGATAATATGCAATCCTACTTTCAGCAAAGTTTGCTAAATTTACAAACACTTTAGTGACGTGTAAGTATGAAGCACTTTGCTGTATTGAGACTAGAATGGTGGATAGGTCACACACAGACTTGGAAGAGGATGTGTGTATAGACAGATAAAAAACACAAAATGTCATAAATATTGTTTTATATGCTTGACATATCATACTAACATGTCAGAAAAGAATTACCAAAGGGTTACCAAGGAAAATACAGTATGAATGGAGACTTGATGTGTAGGAATAGTGTAACAAAGACACAAATAATATTTTGTAATTTCTATAAATTTAGCATTGTATGTTTTGTATGTTAACACATATTGTATATTATTTAACATTGTATGTTTTGTATGTTAACATATATGTTTTTCAGGTTTAATGACTAGTCATCTCTATTTTATATAACTATTTTTCTGCTTTTGAATATTGGTTGCTTTCTGTTCTTCAATTTGACATTATAAAGAGGAGAGTCAAAAAAATTATTATTGGAGAACTTGAAGTTGCTTTTTCTCCTCTGGTTGGTAATGTCTTATTTATATCTGTATATGTTAATTGAATATAGGGCTGTAGCTCCTTATTAGATGAGTAGTAGCTACTGGAGTGGCCTGCACAAAATGGGGATCAAGATGTTTGTTTTCAAAAAGGAGAGGAAATTTATTATTATTTATGTATTTATTAAGTTCAAGAGTCTTACTTAATATTCAAGATGTTTCATAATGCAAAAAGTTAATTAATTTTTCCAAGAATGACAGCAACAAAATAGTGTGAGAGAACTGTATCTAGGGTCAAGTTCTCTGCATTCACAGTATACATGTCTTTGTCACTCTATTTTATTTTTGCTTATGGTTACAATTATCTAAGTTATTCTTTTTTAAAAATATTTTTTCAGTTCATTTTAATTTTGGATGGGTCATTTTTTTCCTATAAGTTTGACTTTAGTATCTGAAGTGTTCCCTCACTTTTTAAATGTATCCCGAGCTTACTAGATTTTACGTTTTACAAAGGTAGGTCTCATTATTCTCCACCATCTGTGTTCCAGGCTCTTATGCTAAATCTTCACTTATATAATCTTATTTAATTTCCATCTAAAACATATGAGGTGAGATCATTGGTGTTTAGTTAAAGAGACTTTCCAATAATCATAGAGTTAGTAAATGATGAGTCATATTTTCAAATGCCACTCTTTGCAGCATAGTGAATATACTGGCTTGGCATCATACAGATTTGTATGGATGTCCATTCTTGCTACAGTCACAATTCTATTTTAAAAACCTCATTTATGCCCTCCTAACTGGTTTCTCTGCTTCTACTTTGGCCATAATTAGAATAATACTTGAAAAAATATATATTTGATCATGCAATTAATTCTTGCTCTTTTCCCTTCTTTATTTTACTCAGATATTTGAGCTAAGTTTGGATGATAAGAAGGAATTAGCTAGGCAAAGAAGAAGGATAGGAATATTCCACTTTAAAGAAGCAGCCTGTGCAGATGCCTCACATATTCACAAAGCAAGTCTGAGGATTTGCAAGTATAATTAGAGATTTAAAGTCATTTTTTAAAGTATATGATTTAGGAGGTGATTCTGGGGATTTGGCAGAGTGGGAAGCACTAGAAATCTGTCCCTCTACCCAGACAACAATTTCACTGGCAGAATCTGCCTGATGTAACTGTATTGAAACTCTGAAGTCTATTGAAGTTTTTTGCAACTCCCAGATGAAGGCTTGGACACTGAATTGCAGTTAATTTAGGTCTATTCTAGCTCTTGGCATAGTAGTTAAGAGCTTTTTTCTTCTAGTTTTTAGCACAGTAGCAGGTACTCATTCTCCATGCCTAACTCCACAGCAGCCAACTGTACTTGTGTTGCTGGATTAGCTTGCACTTGGCTTAGGGGAGTCAGAGTGGGCAAAAAAAGAGTTGTCAAATATCGGAATCTGAACTCTGATTATCGATTGCTGCTTCTGATTACAGGTGCAGACAAAGAAGCGGCAGCCAATTTTTTTGTATCAGCCCCCATTATTGCAAGGTTTTTCCCTTCTGGCTGAGCTGACTTCAAAGGGATTGAAGAGGTTGGTGCTATATTCCCACCTTAATTTTTCCCTTTTATTCTTTTTGGGAGTGAGATATTGGCAAATAAGACATTAAAGTAAACCACATATGCAAAATAAATTGGAATGTTACTACACATGCCAAGGGAAGATACAGGCTCATATAAGACCTCAATGACCTTAAGTTAACATTTCAGGCTGATTCTTCAGTGGAGACAGGCTACAACAATTAAAACAAAACAAAACATAAGCAAAATATAAAAGCGAACACTGAGGAAAAGAGAAAACATGATTTTCTAGGGCTGATACATTATTAGATTCAAATGTCCAATTTGCACAAAGAAATTATAAAGCCTACAAAAAAAAAAAAAAGACCAAGAATGGCTAGGTTATTTAAAGAAAAAGAAAATAAACCAATAGTAACAATAACTCATGGTAGATATTGAGACAAAAACTTTAAAATAACTATACTAAAAGTACTAAAAGAACTAAAGAAACACACGAAGAAAGCCAAGACAATGAAGTATAAACAACATGGAAATACCAATGAAGTAATAGAAGACCAAAAGCAAAACAACACAAAAATCTGAAACTAAAAGGAACAACTAAAATGAAAAATTTACTAGAAGAACTCAAAGACAGATTTCAGCAGGTGGATAAAAGAATCAGCAAACTTGAAGATAGAACAATAGAAATTGCAAATCTTAGAATCAGAAAGAAAAAACAGGATTAAATAAAAGTGAACAGTCTAAGTGACTATGAGATGACATCATGGAAATGGAGATGCACAATTTAGAGAGTCCCAAAGAATAAGAAGATAGATTGCCTGAGCTCACAGGTTCAAGACCAGCCTGGGCAACTTGGTGAAACCTCATTTCTACAGTAAATCAAAAAATTAGCCAGGTATGGTGGCGCGTGCCAGTAGTTTCAGCTATTTGGAAGGCTGAGATGGAAGGATCACCTGAGCCTCGCAAGTCAAAGCTGCGGTGGCCGTGAGCATGTCACTGCACTCCAGTCTGAGTGACAGAGTGAGACTCCAACTCAAAGAAGGAGAAGGAGAAAGAGGAGAAGAAGGAAAGGAGCAGAGAGAATGTTTAAAGGAATAATTGCTGAAAACTTTCAAAATTTGATAATAGACATAAATATAAATATCTAAGAAATTTGATGAACTCCAAGTAGGGTAAACTCAAAGACATCTACAGCTAGACACATTATAATAAAGCTTTGAAAAGACAAAGACAAATAAATTTGAAAGCAATCAGAGAGAAGATTGTCATGTTCAAGGGATCCTCATCAGAAACTTTGGAAGCCACTAGGCAATTGGCTGATATATTCAGGGTGTTAAAAATAAAAGGAAAACCTGCCAACCAAGAATCCAATATTTGACAAAACTGTTCTTTGAGAGTGAGGGGAAATTAAGACATTCTCAGATAAACAAAAGCTGAGTTTATTATCACGAAGCATACCCTGCAAGACATGTTAAAGAGAGTTCTTCAGGTAGAAATAGAAGAACAGTAGACAGTAAATCTCAAATTGTAAGAAGAAATAAAGATCTCAGTAAAGGTAAATATGTATATGGAAAATTATAAAGCTAATATTATTATTATTATTATTATTATTTTGAGTCAGAGTCTCACTGTTTTACCCTGGCTGGAGTGCAGTGGCATGGTCACAGCCACCTCAGCCTTGACCTGCTGAGTTCAGGTGATCCTTTCGCCTCAGCCTTACAAGTAGCTGAAACTACAGTCATGTGCCACCATGCTTGGCTAATTTTTGATTTATTGTAGAGACGAGGTCTCGTCATGTTGCCCAGCTGGTCTTCAACCCATGGGCTTGGACAATCCTCTCACCTTGGCCTCCCAAGGTGCTGGGATTGCAGGCATGAACCACTGCACTTGGCTAGCTAGTATTATTTTAACAATGTTGTATAACTTCACTTTTTGTTTTCTCCATGATTTAACAGATAAATACATGCAAATGTAAATTACACTAAAAGCTAATATTACTATTGCTTTGGTTTGTAAATCTACATTTGGTTTTCTACACAATTTAAGAGACTAATGTATTAAGACGATTACTCAGTTATGTCCAATATTTTCTTATTAATTGTCTGCTTTCATGATTTATCCAATGTTGCAAGTGGGATATTGAACTCTCCTACCACTATTGTATTGCAGCCTGTCTCTTCCTTCAGATCTATAAATATTTCAATTGCTACAGCTCCTGGATGGATTGACCCTTTTGTCATTATATAGCGTCCTTCTTTGTTTCTTTCTAAAGCTTTTTCCCTAAAGTCTATGTCTATTTTGTTTGATATAAGTACAGCTCCCCCTGCTATTGGTTTCCATTCACATGGAAAACCATTTTTTATTCCTTTACTTTTAGTCTGTATGTGTTTATAGAGGTAAAGTGAGTCTTCCATGGGCAGTATATAACTGAGTTGTTTTTTTTCTAAAATCTATTCAGCTTCTTGATGTATTTGAGTTGGAGAATGTAGTCCATTTACATTCAAAATATTTGCTGATAGATAAGAACTTACTTATGCCATTTTGTTAATTATATTCTGGTTACTTTGTAGATCCTTTCTACCTCTCTTACTTTCTTACTGTCTTTGTGCTTTAATGAATTTCTGCAGTGGCTTGCTTTGAATCTTTTCTTTCTGTCTTTTAAGTATCTACTAAGGGTTTTACTTTCTGTTTACAATGAGACTTGTACTAAGAATCTCTTCTAAGCTGAAAATGACTTAACATTTATCACTTGCAAAAAATCTATACTTTTGTTCTCCCCCCAAAAAAATTCTTTTTTGGACACACATTTTACTTCTTATAGTTTGTGTTACTTAACAAATTATTGCAGCTATAGTTGTTTTTACTAATTTTGCATTTAAACCTTCATTCTAAATATATAATTGATTTTCACACCATCATTACAGTATGAGTGTTCTGAGTTTTTCTATAAACTTGGTTTTACCAGTGAGTAATATATTTTTACATATTTTTATGTTGTTACATAGCAACCTCTTCCTGCAGTTTGAAAAACTCCTTTTAGCATTTTTTGTACTGAAAATCTAGTGGTGATAAATTTCTTCAGATTGTGTTTGTATGAAAATTTTTGTTCTATTTCCTCTTATTTTTATTTTTTACTTTTTTTTTTTTTTGAGTTGGAGTCTCACTCTGTCGCCCAGACTGGAGTGCAGTGGCCGCTCCTGGCCACCGCAGCCTCGCCTGCTGGGCTCTAGCGATCCTTCCACCTCAGCCTTCCGAGTAGCCGGAATTACAGGCATGCGCTACCACGCCCGGCTGATTTTTTGATTTATTGTAGAGATGAGGTCTCGCTGTCCAGTCGGGTCTGGAACCCACGGGCTCAGGCAATCCACTCACCTCAGCCTCCCAAAGGCGCGGGATTACAGGCTGAGCCACCGAGCCCGGCTTCCTCTTATTTTTAAAGGACAGGATTACTGACTGTAGAATTCTTCTTTGATTTTTTTGTAGTTTTATTTTTTGAATATATTATTATATTAGCCTGTGAGGTTTCTGTTGAAAAATCTGCTCTTAGTCTTACCATGTTCCCCTTGCATATAACAAATGGTTTTTTCCTTGCAGCTTTCACTATTTTCCCCTTTACTTTGAAAAATTGGTTACAATGTTTCTTGATGGTAGTTTCTTTGGCTATAACCTATAATGTACCAACTGAGCTTCCTGGATTTGGTTTCAAATTTCTTCCCCAGACATGAAAATTTTTCTTAACTGCAGTTTAGACTAAATTAACCTAAAAGATATTCACATAAAATTGCATCCAACAGCAACAGAATACCCATTCTCAAGTGCACATGGAACATTTTCTATAGTACATCCTATGTTAGCCCACAAAGCAATTGCTAGCAAATTTAAGACCATTGAAATTATGTGAGCATATTTTCTGACCACAATGTGTGGCATGAGACTAGAAATCAACGATAAGAAGAATCTTGAAAAACTCACTCTTTGCAGAAATTAAACACTTCCCTGAACAATAATGGATCAAAGAAGAAATTAAAATAAAAATGTAAAAATATCTTGAGACAAGTGAAAATGCAAACACAACATACCAAAACTTATCAATGCAGGAAAGCCTATAACAATAAGTGCTGCATGAAAAAAGGAAGAAAAATATCAAATAAACTATATAATGTTATACTTCAAGGAACTAGGAAAAGAAAAGCAATGTAAGCCCAAATTTAATATAAGAAAGAAAATAGCAAAGATAAGAGCAGAAGTAAATACAATGGAGACTAGAAAAACAATAGAAAACATCAGTGGAACTGTAAGTTGGTTCTTTGAAAGATAAAAATGACAAACTTTTAGCTGGATTACTAAAGACAAAAAAAGAAGATTCAGATAAAATAAAAATGCAAGAATATGTTATAAATGATGCCATAGAAATACAAAAGATCATAAAAGACTACTATTAACCATTATACACTAACAAATTAGACAACCTGGAAGAAGTGGATACATTTCCACAAACATTCAGTGCACCAGTATTGAATAAACCAGAAATAGGATTTATGGCCAGACCGATAGTGAGTAAAGAAATTGAATCAGTAATAAAAACAACTCTCATTAAAGGAAAGGCCAGGACTTGATATCTTCACTGCTGAATTCTCTCAAATTTTTAAAGAACTAAAACAATCTTTCTAAACTCATCCAAACGATTGAAAAACAGAGAATATTTCCAAATTCATTTTACAAAGTCAGTATTACCATAATTCTAAGGCCAGACAAGGTCACTAAAAGAAAATAAAACTATAGCCATGTATTCCTGATGAACACAGATACCAAAACTCTCAACAAAATCCCAGCAAACCAAATTCAAAAGCATACTAAAAATTACTAACCATGATTAAGTGAGATTGCTTTCAAGGATGCAAGGATGACTCAACATACAATAAATGTGATACACTATATTAACAAAATGAAGACAGAAACCATGTGATCATCTTTAGATATAGAAAAAACATTTGACTGAATTTAATAGCTGCTTATGATAAAAATTCTCATAGAAGGAATATAATATACCCAAAGACAAAAAAGGGCATTTATGACAAACCCACAGCTAGCATCAAGGTATACAGTGAAAAGTAGAAAGCTTTTCTCTTATATCAGAAAGTAGACAGGCACGCTCACTCTCACCAATCCTATTCATCACAGCACTGGAAATCCTAGCTAGCACAATTAGATAAAAAATAAAAGTCTTCCACATGGGAAACAAAAAATAAGTAAAATTGTTTCTGTTTGCTGATAACATTATCATATACATCTATATAGATATATCATATACATCTATATAGATATATAGATGTAGATGTATATAGATATAGATATAGATATAACCTACCCTAAAGACTACCAAAAAACTGTTATAACTGATAAATAAATTTAATAAAGCTTCAGGTTAAATACTTAACACATAAAAAGCAGTAGCATTTCTATAGACAAACAATAAACCGAAAAAATAAATAAGAGAACAGTTCCACTTATGATAGCATCAAAAAATAAATACTTAGGAGTAAATTGAACCAAAGAGTTGAAAGATTGCTACACTGAAAACTATAACATGTTGAAGAAGATACAAATAAATGGAAAGGTATCTCATGTTCATGAATTGAAAGAATTAATGTTTTTTAAATGTCCCTATTATAAAAGTCATTTACAGATTCCATGCACTCTTTGCCAAACTTCTAATGCTTTTCACAGAAACAAAATATCTAAAAGTTTGTATAGAATCAGAAAAGACCTTGAAAGATCAACACAATCTTGGAGGAAAAGAAAGAAAGCTAGAGGCATCAAATTTCTTGATGTCAAATATATTACACAGCTATTATAATCAAAACAGTATGCTTCTGTTATAAAACCAGACATATGAATCAATGGAACAGAATTTTAAAAACCTAGAAATAAAATCAAGTATTTAAGATCAGTTGATCTTTAACAAATATACCAAATTGGAACTCCATCACATACCATATACAAAACTGTTCAAAATAGATAACTTAAGTAAAAGACATGAAACTGTGAAGAAATTAAAAGAAAACATAGATGAAAGATTCTACAACCTTAATCTGGGTAATAATTTATTGGATGGGAATTCAAAAGCCCAGGTACCAAAAGCAAAAATAGATAAATAGTATTGTATCAAACTAAAAACCTTCTGTGCAACAAAGGAAACCACTTTACAGAATGAAGACATTGCTCATGGATTGGGAGAAAATATTTTTAAACAATATATCTAATAAGGAACCAAAATCCAAAATATATAAGGAATGCAAAAGCAATTCATCAGCAAAAACATCAATCAAAAAATTAAAATTGACAAAAAGTCTGAACAGAGATTTCTCAAAAGAAAAGATATGAACGGCCTACAGATATATGAAAAAATACTCAATGTCTTTAATCATCAGGAAAATTAAAATAAAAACCACAGTTAGATATTACCTTATATTTATTAGAGTAACTACTATAAAAAAAAAATAACTGACGATGTGGAAAAAGGGAATCTTCGTACACGATTGGAGTAAATATAAATTAGTATGGTCATTTTGGAAAATAGTATGGAAGGGTCTTCAAAAACTAAAAATAAAATTCATGTGATCCAGATGTTTCCCTTCTAGGCATACTGTATATCCAAATAAATTGAAATTACTGTGTGGAAGAGGTAGCTGTACTCTTTTGTTTATTTTAGCAATTTTCATAATAGTTATGAAACAGAAGCAACCTTAATCAAAAGATGAATGACTAAGGAAAAGGTATTTGTGTGTGTGTGTGTGTGTGTGTGTGTGTGTGTGTGTGTGTGTGTATTCACTTATATGTGGAATCTAAAAAGTTGATCTCATAAAAACAGAGAGTAAAGGTGGTTTCCAGAGGTTGGAGGAGGAAAAGGGATGAGGAAAAGGGAGTTGTTGATCAAAGAGTACAAAGTTTCAAATAGACTGAAGCTTAAGTGATATATTACACTGCATGGTGAACACCTTTAGCAAAATGGTATTTTATATTTCAAAGTTGCTAAAATAATAATTTTTTTAACATCCTCACCCCAGAAAAGATAAGCTGATGAGGTGATGGATATGTTAATTAGCTTGATTGAATCTTTCTACAATGAATATGTAAAACATCACATTGTACTCTATAAATATACACGACTATTTTTGTGAATTAAACATGAATTAATAAAATTTTAAAAGTAAAATAAAATTACTAGTTTACGTTTTTGGAAAAAATGTATAAAGATATCACTTTGTGACAACTGTAGGGAATGTGAATGGAGTTATCAAAGAAATAGAGTTGTGTATGTTATTGAAATTAAGCTGACAGAAATTGAAATTACAGTCTTACAACTTCAGGATGTTAAATTTAATCGTTGTATAACTACAAAGAAAATAGCTAAAGAATATAATCAAGGAACATGAGAATAAAATTTAACCATTTCAGTACCAAAGCAAATGAGGGATAAGAATTCTATAATACATATAGAAAACAAATAGTAAAATGACTGATGTGAATCCTACCTTATCAGTATTACAAATGCAAATGGATTAAATAGTCCAAGTTAAAATCAGAAGTGGGCAGAATGGATTAAAAAATAACATGATTCAACTACATGCTGTCTAAAAGAGACTTACTTTAGATCCAAAGACACCAGTAGTTTGAAAATGAAAATGTGGAAAAAAATATTCCATGCAAATCATAACAAAAATAAAACAGAGGTAGCTATAATAGTGTCACATAAAATAGATTTCAAATGTAAAAATGTTTAAAGAAAAAAAGGCATTACATATTAACAAAAGTTTTAACATAGCTAGAAGATTCAACTGTTATAAACATTTATTTATTTATAGTAAGACTACACAAATGAAGTAAAATAGACAGAACTAAAGGGAGAAATAAATAGTTGTATAATAATAGTTGGCGACTTCAATACTCCACTCTCAAAAATGAATAGAATAACCAAACAGAAGATACAGAAATAAAGGACTTAATCAACAAAATAAAGCAAACAGATCTCACGTGTACATACCAAACACTACACAACAACAACAGAATATACATTCTTCTTGTTTGCCCAGTAATTTTTTTTGCTTTATTTTATTATAAAGATATTGGATACAAGGTAGGATTAAGTACATAAGTAATGTATGTGCAGGTGAAGTTTGAGCTTGCAGTTGGTTATCACTTACCCTGGTTTAGGGTCAGGTACCATTTGTGTTGTTACATGCCCCAATGCTTCCTCCCCTGACAGTGTCCCATGACTACCAATCTCAGGATAGACTGTATATTGGGCAAAAATTAAGTCTCAATAGATTGATATCACTTAAAGATTGATATCACTTAAGTATTTTCTCTGATGACAACAGCAGGATGAAGTTATAAATTATTAACAGAAAAAATTCACAAATCTGTGAAAATTAAATAATACAATCTTAAACACAAAATGGATCAAAAATTACAAAACACTTGAAAATACTTAGTAATGCATGAAAACAAAAGCATAGCATATCAAAACACATGGGACTTACTGAATGCAGTAATAACAGGAAAATTTATAACTATAAATGCTTACATTAAAAAATGAGAAATATTTCAAATGAACCCAAGTTTACAATCTTAGAAACTAGAAGACCAAACTACAATCAAAGCTAGCAGAAGAAAGGAAGTAATGTAGATTAGAGCAGAGATAAGTAACATACAGAATATAAAAATAATAGAGAAAAACTAATGAAATCAAAAGCAGGTTATTTTTAAGAACCAGCAAAATTGATGAAGTTTTAGCTAGATGGAGTAAGAATAAAAAAGGGAAGACTCAAATTGTAATAATTAAAAAAAAAAGCAGGAATGTTACTACTGATTTTATAGATATAAAAAGGATTATAAGAGAGTAAATAATTGTATAGTTACAAACTGGGTAACCTACATGAAATGGACAAATTCTTAGAAACACATGCCTACCATCACTAAACCACAAAGAAATAGAAAATCTGAAACATGTTAACTAGTAAGGATACTGAATCAGTAATAAAACCCTCCCAATAAAGAAAAGCCCTGAATCTGATGACTACACCAGCGAAGTCTACTGAACATTTAAAAAACTGAAACAAATCTTTCACAAATTCTCAAAACATGGAACAGAAGTGATACCTCTTTTACTCATTCTAAGAGACCAGCATTATCCTGATACCAAAGCCAAAGACCCTACACAAAAATTATGCTAAAGGCCATCGTTCTTATGAATTTCAATGCAGCAATACTCAACAAAATACCAGTACACTCAATTTAGCAGCATATTAAAGGATTATATTCCATGACTGGCTATGAGTGATTTAATCCCAGAATGGAAGAATGGTTCAAAATGAAAAGCGAATTAGTGTAATAGACCACATAAACAGAATGAAGGAAAAAAAATACATGATCATCTTGATGCCAAAAAAATATTTGACATTTAAAACATTTTCACTCAACAAACTAAGAATACCAGGAAATTACCTTGGATGACACAAACAAATGAAAAACATTCCTTGCTCATGGATTGGAAAAATCAGTATTGTCAATATGTCCATCCTACCCAAAACAATCTACAGATTCAACATAATACCCACCGAATTACCAACATCATTTTTATCAGACCTGGAAATGACAATACAGAAAATTATATGGAAACAAAAAAAGAGCACAAATAGCCAAAACAATCCTCAGCAAAAGAAATAAAGCAGAAGGTATCACAATTCCGTACTTAAAACTTTGCTACAAGGCTACAGTAACCAAAACAGCCTGGTTTTGGTACAAGAATAGACACATAGACCAATGGAACAGGACAGAGATTATGGAAGCAAAAATTCAATTTCTCAATTAATTCATCTTCAACATTGTCACCAATAATGATCACTGGGGGGAGGAGACCATGTTCTGCAAATGGTCCTGGGAACCCTGGCTGACCACATGCAGAAGAATGAAACAGGATACCTACCTATCAACATATACAAAAAAATCAACTCTAAATGGACCAAAGATCTAAACATAAAACCTCAAACTATAAGAATATTAGAAGTTTAGTAGGAAACACTCTTATGCACATAAGAGTAAGCAACCAATTCTTGGTCAAATTCCCACAAGCAAATGCAATAAAAGCTAAGATAGACAAGAGGGACCTCATCAAACTGAAAAGTTTTTGGAAAGCAACAGAAACCATCAAGAGAGTGGGGAAATAACCCAGAGAATAGCAGCGGGGAGAGGAGTGGGGGGAATATACATTCAGGAACTACTACAAGGAACTCAAATGAGCTGAAAGGAAAAAAAAAACACAATCTTATCAAAAAGTGGACAAAGGACATGAATAGACACTTCTCAAAAGAAGATATGCAAGCAGCCAACAGATACATAAAAAAATGCTCAGTCTCACTCATCATCAAAGAAATGCAAATAGAAACCACAATGAGATACCACCTAACTTCAGTAAGGATGGCTTTTATCAATCAATAAAAAAGAAATGCATGCAGACAAGGGTATGGAGAAAAGGAGATGCTTCTGTACTGTTGATAGGAGTGCAGGTTAGTTCAAACTTTATGGAAAGTAGTGTGGTCATTCCTAAAAGAACTAAAAATTGACCTTCCATATGATCTATTAGTACTTCTCCTGGGAATATACCTGGAGGAACATAAATCATTCTACCAAAAAGACACCTACACAAGCATGTTTATAGCTGCACTATTCACAATAACAAAAACATGGAATCACCCCTACTCCCCATCAAATCTAGGCTAGATTTTAAAAAAGTGATACATATACACAATGGAGTATTACACAGTCATAAAAAAGAACAAAGTCATGGAATTTTCAGCAAATTGGAGATTATCATGCTTAGTGACCTTTCACAGAAACAAAAAACTGAATATCAAATGTTCTCACTGATAAGTGGAACATGATCATTAACCACAATAGCACAATGGAGGGATCAGGAGTTGATGGACACTGCCGGGGGGCGGGGGTAGGAAAGGGGCATATAGCATCACAAAGAGTACCTGGTCCTAAACCAGGGGAAGTGAGGGCCAGTTGGAGGTCCCAATTTCACCTGTACCAAACCTGCTTACATAACTAATCCTGACTTGTACCCCACATTATCTATAATAATTTTTTAAAATTTAAAAAACTAAAATGGGTAAAGTCCTTAAGTAGGCATTCTCCACAGAAGATATACAAATGACCAATAAACATCATAAAATGTTTAGCATCACTAATTTTTAAGAAAATTCAAATAAAACTACAATGAAATAATACTTCATAACCATTAGGATGGCTCCCCTTCTAAAGGAAAAACAAACACAGACAACAAAAAGCATGAAGAGAATGTGAAGAAATTCGAAACTTTGGGCACTCTTGGAGGGCTGGTAGAAAAGTAAAATGAAAATGTCGCATCTGTGGCAAATATGATAGGTCCTCAAAAAATATTAAAAAATAGATTTACTCTATAATCCAAAAATTCCACTTCTGAATATAGAAGTGAAAAGAAAAGAAAGAATAGACTATAAGGAATCAAACAGATATTTGTATATCCATGTTTACAACAGGATTATTCACAAAACAAAAAAGTGGAAGCAACTCATGTGTGCTTTACTGTTAATGCCTCAGCAAAATTATGGTATATACATACACTGGAAGACTATTCAGCCTTGCATGAAAAAAAAAAAGCATATATGGTAGAACGTGGATGAATCTTGAGGACATTATTCTAAGTAAAATAAGCCAGTCACAAAAGAATAAATATTATATGACTTCACTTTCATGAGGCAATTAGAATAGTCACAGTGATAGAGACAGAAAATGGAATGGTAGTCAAGGAAGGTGGTGGGGTGAGGAGAGGAGGAGAATGAGAAGTTATTAATAGTTTTGGAAGCTGAAAAGTGTTGGGATGGATAGTGATGATGGTGGCGTAACAATATAAATGTATATAATACCACTGAATTGTACATTTAAAACTGATAATATAGTAAATTTTGTGATGAGTATTTTACCATAATTTTAAACATTGAGGGAAAAAAAGTATATGGTTCCATAAGCATGCAGCTTAGGCTATGTGGAATGATGAAAACCAGATGCTTATGGGCCTTGTATGCCATACTAAAATTATATATGTGACATATAATTTGATTTGCATGTAAAGATAATCATTACAGTGCTGGTAAGAGGAAAATAATCTGTTTTCTGCTGCTATGACAGACTGCCATAGACTGGGTAATTTATATTTAACAAAAATTAGAAGTTTACTTAAAGCTTATTACTTGGCTTGTGGTTCTGGAGTTGGGAAGTCCTAGAGCATGGCACTGGCATCTGATGAAGGTCATTCTGTGGAAAAAATACAAGGGGTGGAAGCAACCATGTAAGACATAGAGTAACTGGGCAGACTCATTCTTTTTTAATCAGAAATCAATGTTGTAATAGTTAACCTTTTACTACGATAATGGCATTTGTCCATTTCTGAGGGCAGCGCCTGCATTATTTAATCACCTCTTAAAAGCCCCACCTCGTAATACTGTTGCAATAGCAATTGTGTACAATATATGGACTGTGGGAAACATATCCAAAACATAGCAATGGAGGATATAATGTATTGTCTTGTTTAAGACTGAAGCACAAATTCCATGAATAAAGCTGTTGCATTAATGTTTGTGAGAGACAGTAAAATGTTGAATTATAAAAAAGACAGTGAGAGGTGAGTGCATACAAAACCAAAGGATATTAAGGACATTAAATTAACCCAACTTCATGGATTAAATAAGAAAATTGCATTTCTAATGTTGAATGCTTGTTACTATAAATCATTGGCACAATTATGAATAGGGTTGCTAATTAATATAGGTTAAAAATGAGTACACACTTTAACAAAATAGTATAAAAAATGGTAACTTTCAGGTAACATAAATAAGAATACACCAACGTTTTGAAACTGTGTCTCTAGCTTTTATTCATATAGTTTATATTTTCCATTTGGCTCGGTCTTTTTTGATATGTTGAGATAAATTTAATCATATATTTTCCCTGACTTCAAAAATAATTAGAAAAATTTTGCATAAGTAACTTCACCATTTGGCTTCTATGAATTACTTTTTCATTTTATGTCTTACTCTTCACATCTTTTACAGTGTTATCAGTTTTCTTCTTTCTTGACATCATGGCTTGGTTGAAATTTCTTGTACATGAGTGAGTTTTCCTATAAATAAAAAAAATGGAGCTGAGTGAAAAAGGGCTTACAAAAAATTAGGAATTCTATAGTTTCTTCTTTTACCTGCCATAAATAGTGACATGGCCTTATATAGGTGACATCATCGACTTTGAGCTTTGGAAATGAGGGCAAATGACAACTCGCATGCCTACTTCATAATACAATTTTCATAATATGTATGAAAAAACTTTGACAATAATAAAGTACACATATAAAATATTAAAATTGACTTTTATTTTATTTTGATCTTAGTTACCACCTATGCAGAACCATGTGGCTAATGCTTGTAGTCACTATAAAAAAAAATAAATTTTACTCATGCCCAGAAACTTAAAGTTAACAGAGTCAATAGCATTTATGGTAAAATTGAAATGCATACATTTTTATAGTTATGAAAAAATTAAAGTTCCCTTGATCAAATGCCATAATCCCAAATTAAAATATATTGGAAAAAAACACTAGGAATGTGAAAGTATTCTGCCACACATGTCTGTAACCCTTTCCCCCCACACATATATGTATTGGCTTAAGAACGTTATCCTTCTATGTTAAAGAGATAAGGTAAAATTTCTCATTTATATTGAATTATAAATATCACATTATAAAGTCATGGGCAATACATACATGCATCTATTTATCACATCACTTCAAAGTGGTCTCTTTAACAAATCTACACTCTCAGGCTACAGGGAAGTCAACTTGTCTTTGAAGAAGGGCCAGTCTAAAGCTGGATGCCTTCCTAGAAGCAGTCTCATGGGACATTAGCATTAGACTGGATTCTCAGGCCAGTCTCCTCCAGCCTTAAGTCCTACACAAGAATGTCAATTTTGATATCCATATAGAAAAAGCGTATCAGCAAACTATTCGCTCACTGCCTTCAAGGTGGCCCGTACTAACGTGGGACTATTTGAAGAACATTTTAAATGTAAAAGTGGAACCCTCATGCAACTGTTTTTGTTTGTTTGTTTTTAACTAAGCCAGCACATCATCTGTAGATGCTTCTGCTCATTTATTTTATTTATTTATTTATTTTATTTATTTTTGAGTTGGAGTCTCACTCTGTCACCCAGACTGGAGTGCAGTTGCTGCTCCCGGCCACCGCAACCTCAACCTGCTGGGCTCCAGCCATCCTTCTGCCTCAGCCTTCCAGGTAGCTGGAATTACAGGCGCGCGCTACTACGCCCAGTTAATTTTTGATTTGTTGTAGAGGTGAGGTCTTGCCAAGCTGCCCAGGCGGGCCTCGAACCCACAGGCTCAGGCAATTCACTCACCTCAGCCTCCCAAAGCTCTGGGATTACAGGCTGAGCCACCAAGCCCAGTTTTTTTTTATTTTAATTTTAATTTTTTATTAAAAAGATAGGTACAATTCAGGGTTAGATATACAAACATTGATTATGCAGGTACCCTTGTTGAGGAGGTATGCCCCTCTCTCCCCTAGCAGTTTCCCTCAACTACCAATCCCATCCCCCCTCCCCTGAGAGTTTGCCACTGTTGCCAGTTGCTTTCTTATAGTATTATAATTGTTCAAGATCCGCTTATGAGTGAGAACATATGGTACTCTCTTCTTTGTTTCTGTGATAGATCACTGAGTATGATCAACTCTAAATCCATCCAAGTTGCTGCAAACTCCATATGTTTATCCTTCTTTATCTCTGCATAATATTCCATTGTGTATACGAACCAAATTTTTTTATCCAGTCCAGCTTCGATAGGCAACATGGTTGGTTCCATGTTTTTGCTATTGTGAATAGAGCTGCAACAAACATATGTGTGCAGGTATCTTTTTTGTAGAACGATTTGAGTTCCTCTGGGTATATTCCCAATAGAGGAATTCCTAGATCATATGGAAGGTCAATTTCTAGTTCTTTCAGATACCACCACACTATTTTCCAAAGAGGTTGCACTAGTTTACATTTCCTTCGGTAATATAGAAGCATTCCTTTTTCTCTGCATCCTCGCCAGCATCTGTTGTTGTTTGTTTTCTTAATGATGGTCATTCTTACTGTGGTTAGGTAATATCTCAATGTGGTTTTGATTTGCATTTCTCTGATGATGAGTGAGGCTGAGCACTTTTTCATGTGTCTGTTGGCTGGCCATATATCTTCTTTTGAGAAGTGTGTATTCATGTCTTTGCCCCCTTTTTAACAGGGTTCTTGGATTTTTTTCCTTTCAGCGCATATGAGTTCCTTGTAGATTCTAAATGTTAGGCCTTTGTTAGGTATACAGTTGGCAAATATTTTTTTCCCATTCTGTGGGCTGTCTCCCGGATCTCTTGACGGTTTCTTTTGCTTTGCAGGGGCTCGCCGGTTTGATGAGGTCCCACTTGTCTATCTTATTTCTTAAGGCATGGGAATTTAGGCTTCTGAATAGGAATTGGTTTCCAGTTCCAATTTCCATAAGGGTGTCTTCTGCATCTTCTTGTAGTTTGAGGTTTTACATTTAGGTCTTTGATTCACTTAGAGTTAATTTCCTTTTTTGTTTTGTTTTGTTTTGATTTTTTGAGTTGAAGTCTCACACCTTCGCCCAGACTGGGGTGCAATGGTACACATGCTCATGGCCACCCCAGCATCAACCTTCTGGGCTCCAGCGATCCTTCCACCTCAGCCTTCCAAGTAGCTGCAACTATAGATGCACGCTACCACGCCCGGCTATTTTTTATTGTATTGCAGAGATGAGAACTCGCCAAGTTGCCTGGGCTGGTCTCAAACCCGTGGGTTCAGGCAATCCACTCGCCTCGGCTTCCTAAAGTGCTGGGATTACAGGCTGAGCCACGGAGCCCTACTGCATTTAGAGTTAATTTCTGTGCATGGTGATAGGTAGGGATCCTGTTTCACTCTTCTGCATGTGATCAGTCAGTTTTCCCAGCACCATTTACTGAATATGTTCTCCTTTCTCCAGTGGTTGTTGTTGGAGGCTTTGTCAAAGATGAGTCAGTTAAGGAATTGAGGCTTGGATTCCAGAATCTCAATCCTGTGCCATTGGTCTATGTGCCTGTTCTTGTACCAATACCAGGCTGTTTTCATTACTGAAGGCTTATAGTAAAGTTTGAAATCTGGAAGCATAATACCTCCTGCTTTATTTCTTTTGCTAAGGATTGTTTTGGCTATTCATGGTTGTTTATATTTCCATAGGAATGTCTGTATTGTTATTTCCATATCTGAGAAGAATGATGTTGGTAACTTAATGCGTATTGCACTGAATCTGTAGATTGCCTTTGGTAGGATGGACATTTTAACAATATTAATTCTTCCTATACATGAGCATGGAATATTTTTCCATTTGTTTGTGTCTTCTTGGATTTCTTAGAGCAATGTTTTGTAGTTCTCACTGTAAAGGTCTTTGACTATTCTGGTTAAGAAGATGCCAAGGTATTTCTTTTTTTTTTTTTTTTGTGGCTACTGTGAATGGTATTGTGCTTTTAATTTGGGTCTCTGCCTGCTTATTGTTGATGTATAGGAATGCAACTGTCTTTTGCATATTTATTTTGTACCCTGAGATTTGCCAAAGTCCTTTATCAGTGCAAGCAGGTTTCGGCAGATTCTCTTGGGTTTTCAAGGTGTGGACCATATCATCTGCAAAGAGGGATAACTTGACTTCCTCTTTTCCTATTTTTATATCCCTGCTTTCCTACTCTTGTCTAATTGCCCTAACTAACATTGTCCAACACAATGTCCAACAAGAGGGGCGAGAGTGAGAAGCCTTGTCTTGTCCAGGTTTTAGGGGAAATGTTTCCAGTTTCTCTCCAGTTAGCAATATATTAGCTGTAGATTTATCATAGATGGCACTTACTATTTTGAGGTATGTTCCTTCTATACCTAGGTGATTGAAATTTTTTTAACAAGAAGAAATGCTGGATTTTATCAAAAGTTTTTACTGCATCTAAAGATATAATTATGTGCTTCTTGTCTTTACATCTATTGTTGTATTTAATTACATTTGTGGTCTTTCGAATGTTGAACCAGCCCTGCATCCTAGGGATGAAGTCTGCTTGGTCATGGTGGATGATTTTTGAAATGTGTTTTTGATCTGATTCACTAGAATCTTGTTGAGAATTTTTGCATCTATGTACATAAGGGATATTGGCCTGTAGTTCCCATTTTTTGTTGGATCTTTACCTGGTTTGGGTATCAGTGTGATGTTAGCTTTGTAAAATGATTTGGGGAGAATTCCATCTTTCTCAATTACCTGGAATACTTTCAAAAATATTGACTCCTCCTTGTACATTTTGTAGAATTCTGCTGGACAGCCATCTGGTCGAGGACTTTTTTTTATACATAGTTTTCTTTTATTTATTTATTTATTTAAAACATACTCTTTATTTTAAAATTGTGGGGTACAGTTAACGGCTAGGTATACAAATATGCATCATTCAGGCACCCTTGTTGATAACGGGTGTCCCCTGTCCCCAGACAGATATTGACTACAATTAATCCAACCTCCCTTCCCCTCCCTGCACCCCCATAGTTTCCCACCACTGTCAATCTTTTTCTTATAGTATTATGATGGATGTTCAAGGTCCACTTATGAGTGAGAACATGTGATACTCAGATCTTTGTTTCTATGAGAGATCACTCAGTATTATAAA
>NW_007252780.1:747934-753114 GCF_000164805.1 Carlito syrichta | reverse complement strand
TATATTCCCAGTAGGGGGATTGTGGGGTCATATGGGAGGTTGATATTTAGAGCTTTTAGGAATTGGAACACTGCTTTCCACAGAGGTTGCACTAGTTAACAGTCCCACCAAAAGTGTAGAAGTGTTCCCTTTTCACCACATCCTCTCCAACATCTGTTATTTTTTTAGTTATTGATAATGGCCATTCTGACTGGAGTTAGGTGGTATCTCAGTGTGTTTTAATTTGCATCTCCCTGATGAATAGTGAGGCTGAACTTTTCTTCATGTGTCTGCTGACTGCTCGTATGTCTTCTTTTGAGAAATGTCTGTTCATATCTTTTGCCCTCTTTGTAATGGGGTTGTTTGTTTTTTTTCTTTTCAGCACATTTAAGTTCCTTATAGATCTAAGATGTTAGACCTTTGTCAGACATGGAGTTGGCAAATACTTTTTCCCTGACTGTGGGCTGTCTCTCTGCTCTCTTGATGGTTTCTTTGGCTTTGCAGAAGCTTGTCAGTTTAATGATGTCCCACTTGTCTATCTTATCTCTTAGGGCCTGTGCATTTTGGGTTTTGTTCAGGAATTAGATGCCAGTTCCAATTTCCATAAGGGTGTGTCCTGCATTTTCTAAGGTTCTTATGGTTTGAGGTTTTGCATTTAGGTCTCTGATCCATTTAGAGTTAATTTTTATGTATGGGGATAGATAGTGGTCTTGTTTGAGTCTTCTGCATGTGGTCAACCAGTTTTCCCAGCACCTTTTACTGAATAGGTTCTCCTCTCCCCAGTGGTAGGTGGTGGAGGCTTTTTCGAAGATGAGTTGCTTGAGAAATTGACATTTTGTTCCTGGAATCTCAATTCTATTCCATTGGTCTATATGCCTGTTCCTGTACCAATACCAAACTATTTTGATTATTGTACCTTTATAGTAAAGGTTGAAGTCTGGTAATGTGGTACCTCCTGCTTTGTTTTTTTTTTTTTTTTTTTGGTTGAGGATTGTTCTAGCTATTCTTGGTCGTATGTGTTTCCATATGAAATCCTGTATTATTTTTTCTAGCTCTGAGAAGAATGTTGCTGGTAACTTGAGAGGTATTGCAGTAAATCCGTAGATTGCCTTAGGTAGATGGACATCTTCACATTGTTGATTCGTCAATACATGAGCATGGGATATTTTTCCACTTGTTTGTGTCATCTTTGATTTTTTTGAGCAATGTTTTATAGTTTTCATTGTAAAGGTCTTTCACATCTCTGGTTAGGAAGATGCTGAGGTATTTCATTTTTGTGTGTGTGTGTGTGGCTATTGTGAATGGGATTGTGCTTTTAATCTGGGTTTCTTTTTGTTTATTATTGGTGTAAAGAAATGTGATTGTATTTTGCACATTTATTTTATACCCTGAGACTTTGCCAAAGTCCTTTATCAGTGCAAGGAGGCTTTTGACAGATTCTCTTGGGTTTTCAAAGTACGCAATCATGTCATCTGCAAACAGAGATAAGTTGACTTCTTCTTTACCTCCTTGGATACCCCTGATTGCCTTCTCTTTTCTGATTGTTCTAGCCAGGACTTCCAATACTATATTGAACAGGAGGGGAGAGAGTGGGCATCCTTGTGTTGTTCCTGTTTTCAGTGGAAATGGTTCCAATTTTTGTCTGTTTAGGAGTATGCTAGCTGTGGGTTTCTCATAGATGGCTTTTACTATTTTGAGGTATGTTCCATGTATGCCTAGATTTTCGGGGGATTTTATCAAGAAGGGGTGCTGGATTTTATCTAAAGCTTTCTCTGCATCGAATGATATAATCATGTGGTTTTTGTGCTGTCGTCTGTTGATGTATTTAATTACACTTATTGTCTTGCAAATGTTGAACCAGCCTTGCATCCCAGGGATGAAGCCTGCTTGGTCATGATGGATGATTTTTGAGATGTGTTGTTGAATCTGGTTTGCTGGAATCTTGTTGAGAATTTTGACATCTATGTTCTTCAAAGATATTGGCCTGTAGTTCTCTTTCTTTGTTGGGTTTTTACTGGCTTAATTATAAATATGATGTTAGCTCCATTGCTGCTTGGCCTTTTCTAACATCTGCAAGGGTTAAACTCTGAAACACATCAATAATGTTTTCTTTCACTTGGTTATAAGTTACTAGATATTGCTTAAGTAATAAATGGTATAAGTATACTCACTCCTTATTTGATTTAGAATTATGTAGTTTAGTGTTTAGACATAAGGTTTTTTAGAAGCACAAGTTTATAGTAAGTTTATTATGAGCTCATTTCAAGTTCTAACACTTATCTAGAAGTTATGTAGGTGATTTATAACACTGTTTTCACTAACTTAGGATAAAGATTATCTTTAAGGTTTTTACTTAATTCAATAATTAAAACTCTAAGTTAACATTTATAGAGTGGGTTTTCACTGAACTCATAATATACTAATCAAACACTTTTATGATAACTTAACTAAAAACAGAAAGCAACCTTGGGGGCCTGGGAAACATTACTAAAAACTTCTTTTAAGTTTTCTTTAGAAATAAGCACTGCAGGATAAGAGAAAAGTAACGAAGACATCTGGACAAGAAAGGCGATTACAGAACTCTGAAGGCCATAAAGCCCCAGAAGGAAGACTACTGCTAAACTTTCTCGAGACAGTTCAAGGACTGTAATTTGGGACTTTGAACTAAAACTATCATCTTTGGCCATATGAATAAGACTCATTATCTGAATGTTTACAGGGTTCTTGGCTTGTTTATTGCTAAGACCACTAGATGGTGGTAACTTGTAGAGGATATGTACATGAAGGAATTTTCTTTGTCTTGCCCCTTTACAAATGGCATAAAAACTTTCCCTTAGCTAACACTAAATTGTCATCTGTTCAAGAAGCAGGTGTCTAGTATATGATTTTCATCTTTTGCCTATCCATCTCTCCTTCAGGAGATCTCACGACCTTGCGGGGCGGGACCTCGCACTCTATAAAATGATTTGAGGAGGGTTCCATCTTTCTCAATTGCCTGGAATACTTTCAGTAGGATTGGTATCAGCTCCTGCTTAAATATCTTATAGAATTCTGCTGGAAAGCCATCTGGTCCAGGGCTTTTTTGTAGGTAGTTTACTTATTATGTAGTCAATTTCCTTGATTGTTATTGTTCTATTTAGGATCTCGATTTTTTCTTGTTTCAACCTAGTCAGGTTGTGTGATGTCAGAATTCCTCCATTTCCTGAAGGTTTTCAAGTTTGTTTCCATACAAGTGTACATAGTAGTCTCTAATGATCTTTTGTATTTCTTCAGGGTCAGATGTGACTTCATCTTTTGTGTTTCTGATTGTGTTTATCTGGGCATTTTCTCTTTTTTTCTTCGTCAGTCTAGCTAGGGGACCATTGATCTTGTTTATCCTTTCAAAGAACCAGCTTTTTGTTTCATTGATTTTTTGTATTATCTTTTTGTCTTCTATGTCCTGGATTTGGGCTTTTATTTTGGTGATCTGGATTCTTCTGCTGGAGTTAGGGTTTTGGTGTTCTTGGTTTTCCAGCTTTCTAAGGTGATTTGTTAGGCTGTTAATTTGTGATCCTTCCATTTTCTTCATGTGCGTTTGTAGAGATATGAATTTCCCTCTTATTACAGCTTTCATGGTGTCCCAAAACTTTTGGTAAGATGTTTCTTCATTTTCATTTGTTTCCGGGTATCTTTAATCTTTGTTTTGATAACATCATTGACCCAGGAGTTGTTTAGTTGTTTAGTGTCCATGTCTTTGTGGGTTTGGGGGGAACCTTGTTGGTGTTGAGGTTTATTTTTATTCCACGGTGGTCCGAGAAGGTGCATGACAAAATTTCGATCTTTTGAAATTTGTTTTGCTTGATTTATGGCCAAGTATGTGGTTAATCTTAGAGTATGTTCCTTTGGTGATGAGTAGAATGTATATTCTGTGGTCACTGGGTGGAGTGTTCTGTAGGTATCAGTTAAGTCCATTTGGTCAAGAGTCACCTTGAGGTTCCAGATCTCGTTGCAGATTTTTTGTACTGATGATCTGTCTAGGGTTGTGAGTGGGGTATTAAAGTCCCCAGCTAGGATAGTGTTAGAGTCAATATCTTTTTTCAGTGTTCCTAGAAGCTGCTTTTTGACAGTTGGTGCTCCTATGTTGGGTGCATATATGTTTAGGATAGATATTTCTTGTTGATGGAATGAACCCTTTCTCATTATTTAATGTCCTTCTGTATCTTTTTACATTTTGATAGCTTAAATGGTATTTTGTCTGAAATTATGATCGTGACTCCTCCTTTCTTTTGTGTTCTATTCGCCAGAAAATTTGTTTTACATCCTTTTACTTTGAGTCTGTGAGTTTCCTTTCCAGTGAGATGGGTCTCTTGAAGGCAATATATTGTTGCCTGGTGATGTTTTATCAATTTTGCCATTCTATATCTTTTCAGTGGTGCATTTAGTCCATTCATATTCAGGCTAATTATTGAAATGTGAGAGTTGATCCTTATCATTAGGTTCTTATTGGGTTGTTGTTCCTCTTTGTTTGTTGTCTTTCTTTTGGTTTTGGGGTTGGTTCCTTTGTGTTTTACTTTTTCCTGTACTCTTGTTAAGAACGTTATTGTTCTTTTTTCCCTTTTCTTCTGTGTTTAGTACTTTCTTAAGTGTTTCTTGTAGAGGTGGTCTGATGGCAGCATATATTCTTAGGAATTGGATATCTGGTAAAGATTTTAATTCTCCCTCAGTGATGAAGCTTAGCTTGGCTGGGTAGGTTATTCTTGGTTGAAATTATTTACCTTTTAGGTGAAATTATTTACCTTTGAAGATAGGACCGCAAGCTCTCCTAGCCTTCAGGGTAGCAGGAGATAAACCTGCTGCTATTCTAATTGGTCTTCCTTGGTAGGTGATATGGACTTTTTCTCTTGCTGCCTTTAGGATTTTTTTTATACCTACTTTGTTTAGGCAATTGATTATGTGTCTGGGAGTTGGTATTCTCATTTGTTGTCTTGCAGGGGTTCTCTGAATCTCTTGTGTTTGAATTTTCACATCACTGATGAGATGAAGGAAGTTTTTTTTAATAATCTCATGAAATGATTGTTCCAGGGTGGCCTCTATCTCTCTTTCTGTTTCAGGAAGTCCAATTACACTTAGGTTTGGTCTCTTGAAGTAATCGCTCATCTCTTGAAGGTTTTGTTTTGTCTTTTTAAGTTTCTTTTTTTTTTTTTTTTTGAGTTGGAGCCTCA
>NW_007252780.1:673780-747800 GCF_000164805.1 Carlito syrichta | reverse complement strand
GGAACTACAGGCGTGTGCTACCATGCCCGGCTAATTTTTTATTTATTTTAGAGATGAGGTCGTACCAAGTTGCCTGGGTGGGTCTCAAACCCATGGGCTCAGGAAATCCACTCATCTCAGCCTCCCAAAGGCTCAGGATTATAGGCTGAGCCACTGAGCCCGGCTTTTTTAAGCTTTTTTTCTATGTTTTTGACAGTTTGGTTTAGTTCTATATTTTGGTCCTCAAGCTCTGAGATTCTTTCTTCTGCTTGGCTTATTCTGCTTTCCATGCTTATCAGTTATTTATTTCATTCACAGTATTCTTTGCTACTCTTATCTCAGTTATCAACTCCTTCCTATTTTATTCTTGTCTCTCCTCAATTCTTTTTAATCTGTCCATTAATGTTTTGATATCTAGGTTTGAAGTTTGAGACCAGTCATTCTGGGGACTCTTCATTGTTTGCATCCGAAGCCAGTTTTCTCAGTGTCTGCCCTTCCAGGGGTCTGGGAGAGATCCATACTCTTCTTTTACTTTTTCTTCACTTATGTAGATATTTCTCTCTCCCCCTTTCCCTCTCCTTCTTTAATTCTGTATTTCAGGGAATGTGGGTTTGCTTTTACTTCTTTTGTTCAGTCTCCTTTCTTCCTTATTAGAGTCCTCTGGCTTTGTTCACTTTTGAGGCTGGACTGTGACTTGGGTACTGTACTTTTTGCAGTTTTGAGGTTTAATTGAGGGGAAAGCTGTGATTCAGAATCTATCTGCAGATCCCAGTATCCACCGATAGGTTTATGGGCACATTGGAACCTATTTTCCACTGCCTTACAATCTGTCCTTGCAGTGAGGTTTAGGTTTGTTCCCTGGAACAAAAGGAGGTATGAAAAAGAAAAATAATGGAAGAAGGAGGGGTCAAGAGGAAGTTAGAGAGAGAGAAGAGTGAGAGGGAAAACAGACATACTACCAACTAACGAATGAAAAAGAGACACAAGGTCAGAAAAGAGTGAAAAACAGACACACAAACAAAATTCCCTAAAGCATACCGGTAATCACACAAAGACAGTCCAATAAAATCATGCCTTTTGATGTGTTCTTCCCCAACACAAACAGGTAGTCTAAATCAAAGAGCAAGTAAAAATGAGCAAAACAAACAGTTAAAACAATAAAATCAAAAATCAAAATAAGAAACCAGACTAGCTCTGGAATCTTTCCTGGGTGTCTAGTCCAGCTCTGATCTCTAGCCTCTCTCCTTTGCTTTCATTGCAGGCGGATAGATTTACTCCAAGCCTGGGTTGGTTCCCTTGGCTTGCTGCCTGAGATGTCTGCAACAGGGCTGAGTTGCCTGTATCTGATTCAGTGTAGGGGAGGAACTTTTGTCTCCTGCTTAGCAACATTACCTTAGAAACCAAGGTGGAGGCTGCTCGTAGATGGGTGGGCAATGCAAATCTCTGCCTGGAAAATGGCCGAGGTGGGCAGCTTCTCTTTCACAGATCCTTTCTCTCCACCCGTCCTTTCTCTCCACTCATCCAGTTCCGTGGGCAATCCACTATGACAGACTGTGGTGGTGTGTCTCCAGCATCAGGCACTGGGGATCGGTGACACAGCTGGGCTCCGGATCTGGTGTGCTGCCAGTGACCTGGGGTAGAGGAGGGAGCTGGGAATTCCCTCTTCTGGAGCTGAGAGTGGCTGATCAGCACTTCCTTAACATATACTGTTCCCTTACAAAACTATGGGGTTCCATGCTGGGTTCCTCAGCCAGAGTGGTTACTGGAACTCCAAAGGGCGGGTGGTGAGCTGTTACAGCAACTTTGGTCCCTGCACAGGGCACTTCAGCCAGGAATGGAGCTGGTATCTCTGAGGGGCGGGCTCCTCAAGCCTCCCTGGGCGGCAGCGGCTTGAAATAGGACTGGGTGGCGGCCCAGAACTTAGTGTGGGGAGCTAGAGCTCTGAGGAGTGAGCACTGGGCCACTGGGCCGGGCGCCCAGTCAGGGAGGGAAATGGCAGCAGTGGCTGAGTGCCTGGCAGATCAGTGTAACTAGCAAAGGAACGCAGATCTACACAAGGCGGTATCCAAGGGCCTCCACAGGTGGCAGCTGGTGGCGTGGGGCCAGGTGAGACACTGTAGCCGGGTTGGGAGCTGGGATCTCCATATGTACAACTATGGTGGAGCAGCAGCAGCCAACGGGCCGCAATAGCCAGCCTTTCATGGGTTCGAGGGTCTCCAGGCCTCAGAGCAGTGTGGCTGGTGGTGGGCAGGGGGTGGGGAAAGGAAAGTAAGAGTCTTTTGGGGAACTCACTTTCAGAGAATCTCACAGTCCCTCCTATGCCATTACCATCTTCTGTAGGTAGTTTTCATATGACAAAGTAAATTTCCTAAGTTATTATTGATCTATTTAGTGTCTTAATGTCTTCTTGTTTTAACCTGGGGAGTTTGTGTGATGTCAAAAAGTTCTCCATTTAATTTAGGTTATCAAGTTTGTTTCCATATGGGAGTACATAGTAATCATAGTAATCTCTGATCATCTTTTGTATTTCTTTGGGGTCCGTTGTGATTTGATCTTTAGTATTTTTGATTGTTTATTTGGGCTTTCTCTCTCTCTCTCTCTCTCTCTCTCTCTCTCTCTCTCTCTCTCTCTCTCTCATGATTCTACCTAGGGGTTCATCAATCTTGCTAGTTCATTCAAAGAACCAGCTTTTGGTTTTGTTGATGTTTTCTATGATATTTTTGTCTTCTATGCCCTGTATTTGGACTCTTTATTTTGGAGATTTGGATTCTTTTGTTAAAGTTGGGGTTTTGGTGGTCTTCTCTTTCCAAACCCCTGAGGTGACTTGTTAGGCTCTCCACTTGTGATCTTTCCATTTTCTTGATGTGTGCTTGTAGAGATATAAATTCCCCTCTTAGAACTGATCTCAGTGCATCCGAGAGGTTTTGATAAGATATTTCTTCATTTTCATTTGCTTCCTGGAATCTTTTAATTTCTGCTTTGATTTTAGGATTGACCTAGTAGTTGTTCAGCATCATGCTGTTTAGTGTCCATGTCTTTGTTGGTTCTGGGGAAATGTTGTTGGTGTTGATATTTATTTTTATTCCACCATGGTCTGAGAAAGTGCATGGCAAGATTTCAACATTATAGAATTTGTTAATGCTTGATTTATGGCCAGGGATGTTATCAATTTTGGAGTGCTTTCCAGGTGGTGATGAGTAGAATGTATATTCTATGGTTGTTTGGTGAAGTAATCTGTAGGTATCTATTATTTATTTATTTATTTTTTGAGTTGGAGTCTCACTCTGTCTCCCAGACTGGAGTGCAGTGGCCGCTCCCGGCCACTGCAGCCTCACCTGCTGGGCTCCGCCGATCCTTCTGCCTCAGCCTTCTGAGTAGCCGGAATTATAGGCATGCGCTACCACGCCCAGCTGATTTTTAGATTTATTGTAGAGATGAGGTCTCGCTGCCCAGGCGGGTCTCGAACCCGAGGGCTCAGGCAATCTACTCCCCTCAGCCTCGCAAAGGCGCAGGATTACAGGCTGAGCCACCGAGCCCGGCTCTGTAGGTATCTATTAAATCAGTTTGGTCAAGTGTCAAGTTTAGGTTCTGGGTCTCTTGTTGATTTTTTGACTTGATGATCTACCTAGGGCTGTTGGTGGGTTATTCAAGTCTCCTGCTATAAGAGTGTTAGAGTCAATATCTTTTTTTTAGTTTACTTAGTAGTTGCTTTATAAATGCTGGTTCTCCTGTGTTACGTGCATGTATGCTTAGGATGGATATTGCTTGTTGATGGATTCAACCTTTTATCATTATGTAGTGTCCTTTGCATCTTTTAAAATTTTTGATATCTTAAAGGTTGTATTGTCTGATAAAAGATTGCAACTCCTGCTTTTTATGCAATCCATTTACCTGGAAACACATTTTCCATCCTTTGACTTTAACTCGGTGTGCATCCCTTGTAATGAGATGAGTCTCGTGGATGTAGCATATAATTGGGTCATGGTTTCTTTTCCAGTTTGCCATTCTTTGTCATTTTAATGGTGCATTTAGTCCATTCACATTCAGGCTGATAATTGAAATGTGAATGTTTATTGCTGTCATGAGGTTCTTTAAAGTTTCTTCTTTATTTGCTTGTTTTCTTTTGTCTTTGGGGTTAATGCATGTTGTGTGTGTTTTCAAGTTTCTTGTTGCACTGTATTCCCTGTTGATTCTGTGTTCTGCTGTTCTCTTGGGAAGTGTGTCGTCATTCTTTTTTTTCTTTCTTCTGTGCTTAATACCTTTTTAAGTGTCTCCTGTAGAGCTGGTTTGGAAGCTGCATAATCTCTTAGGGATTGGATGTCTGGGAAGGATTTTGATTCTCCATCACTGATGAAGTTGAGCTTGGCTGGATTGGGAATTCTTGGTTAAAATTGTTTATCTTTGAGGACATTGAATATAGGGCACCAGTCCCTTCGTGCTTAGAGTCTTTCTGCTGAAAGATCTGCTGCTATTCTGATTGGTTTTCCCCAGTAGGTAGTCTGACCTTTCTTTCTTGCTGCCTTTAGGATTTTTTCTTTTGTGCCTACTTTGAGTAGGTTATACTTATGTCTAGGGGTTGGTCTTCTCATTTGATGTCTTGTGGGGGTTCTCTGTATCTCTTGTGCTTGGCTATTCACATCTCTGTTGAGATCGGGAAAGTTTTCTTGGATACCTCCTGGAATACTTGCTCCAAGTTGTTTTCCATTTCCCGTTCTTTTTCTGGGATAGCAATAAAGTGTAGTTTCGGCCTCTTGATTTAAGTGCACATCTCTTGTATGCTTTGCTCTTTCTTTCTGAGTCTTCTTTCTGTGTTTTTTTACAGATTGGGTTAATTCCATGTTCTGGTCTTCAAATTCTGAGATTCTTTACTCAGCTAGATTAATTCTGCTTTCCATTCTTGTCATCTTGTTATTTATTACCTAGATGAAATTTTTTTATTGCCAAATATCTCAGTTACAGGTTCTTTTGGTGTTGCATCTTATCTTTCTCGAGTCTTATTCACTCTTTCTATGCATTCCCAAATCCCTGTCATATTCTGGGGCCTGTCATTGGTGACTTCCATTGTTTCAACACCAAGGTCTGATTTTTCAGGAGTTTGTCTTTGGTACACTTGAAGTTGCCTGAGGTCTTCCTTTGGTTTTTCCTCATTTTTGACAGATATCTTGTTTTCCTTTTTAGTTCTGTTATTCAGTGTCAGTCAGAGAGATTTTTCCTTCTGATGCTTGCTTAGTACTCTATTCTTCCCTGATCTGTGATCTGGATTTGCCCTATTTTGAAATAGGATGGTGGATGGGAAGCTTTGATATCTTTGCAGTTTTTGAAATTCAAAGTAGGGGATGGGGTGTTAGGATTAAAAAAACTGCTTGCAAATTAAAATGTTCGCTTATTGTGTTATGTGGTCCCTGAGACCCACTTCCCACCACCACTCTGTACGATGATGTAAAGCAGAGACCAATGCAAAAAACATTTGAACACACACACACACACACACACACACACACACACACACAGACAGACATACACACACACCCCAAAACAAACTGGAATAACAACAAAGTGAAACAAACCAAACAACAACAAAATCAAGAAAACTAAACACATGCACACATGCCTAGCATAAAGTGAATAGAGAAGAAAAATAGGAAAACTAGAGGGGGGAAAATGGAATTTAGGTTGAACCCTCATGCATATATTGACACACACCTTAAACTATAACAAATGAAAATAAAAAAAATCCCGGAAGAACAAAAGAAGAAAAACAAACCAACAACAACAACAAAATTGAAAGATGAACACTCAATCTTTCACATACACACATAAATAGAAAACAACAAATAAAAGAATAAAGGAACAGAAAAAGAAAAGAAAAAATATTTGGGGGGAAGCAGATCAAACCTTTACATACACATTCATGCATAAAGGAAAAGTATTTAAAAAAATAGATGAACCAGCAGTCAAAAATTTTTAAAATTTTTTTTTAAATTGAAAATTAAAAAATAAACAAACCTTGCCCTCCTGTGGCAAGCTCTGTAATTGTTCCCTTAATCAGGTCTCTCCTGCAGAGCTACCTCTTTCACTCTCTCCTCAATTTCCACAGCAGGGATATAGGAGGGGCAGTGGAGGTGAGTGGGGCTGCAATCCTCCCCTCCCACTCTTGTATTGTCAGGGAGATCTCCTCTGGTGAGGAGGTGTGGGATTATCTCTTCCCATTTATGTACTCAGGGAACCATGGTGGGGGGGAGGTGTGTTCCAGCCAGGCCTATCCTGGAATGGAGTTCTCCTATTGTGACTGTCGTCCAGACTCCACCTGGGTTTGTCTCTCTCAGATGTGGCCCAGCTGTGTGGGTCTGACATTCAGAGGATTGCTGGGGAGGAGGGGGCTTGGGTCAGCCCTGGACTCACCGCTGATCTCTTTGGAGTTATTTCTCATCCTTTTCTGGCCACATCCTTTGATCCCTGACTGGATCATGGCAGGGTATGGGGAGCCTGGAACTCAGCACTCGTCAGGTCCCCCTGAAGTTTGTGCTTTCAGGGTATTGCCTCTGGGTCACGATCAATCCCTGAGTAGTTGATTTGCCAATTACAGCGATCGGGTCTGTTGCTCCATGGTGAGTGAGTTGGAGCCCTTTCCTGTCCCGCCTTCGAGATGGTGGTGGGGTTCCTCTCTTGTCCTCTTCCATGGGACTCTGCCTTTGGACGCCCTCTGCAACCCCTGCTGCCAGTGCCCTTCCAGGCACCGAAGTGGTGAGGCAAAACCAGGAGCCAACAGTCTCTCTTCTCCTGCAATGGTGAGGGAGAGCCTGGGGCGATATTTTCTCCCTGCTGCTTTTGTCCGTTAAAAAAAAATAATGGCACTCAGCTTCTGGGACCTGGGGAGAGCCAGGGACAAAGCAGAGAAGCTGGAGCACCAGCTGTTGTACCAGGAGCCTGGCCACTTGCTCATGAGCCCCCACTTAGACTGTCTTTCCCAGCATTTTCTTCCCAGGGAGGGTTTGTTGATTTTTTAAAAAGAAAGAAAGAAAAAGAAAATGGTGCTTGGCTTCTGCATCCCAGCAATTGCTAGGGTCCAAGCACTTCACCAGGAAAGCCCTGGCTAGCTCCCTAGCCCTCTCTCAGCCAGCCACTCACACACCCACTCACTCACCAGCACGTACACAAAATTTTGCATACACTCACTCACTCACTCACACTGGGACTCCCATAGTCCAACTGCCTCAGCCACCATCTTCCTGACCTCTCTCCTCATGCAACTTTTACCCTTCATTTCAATTCACACTCTCATAGGGTACATGAAGAAATGGTCAGTTTATCATGTCTCCTTTTTAAGCTATTATATCCAGATTTTTTTTTTAATTTCCACTTTTTATTGCAATGATTGGAATTAGCCATCCTTTCTTTGACTGTGTGTCTCCAGGCATGTTTCACCAGGCTTCAGAATGAGAGACGCTGTATTGCAGAGGTACTCTAATGAAGACCAAATAATTCAACAAAATTATTAAACTTGTAGTTCTTTATATGCCTTTTCTATTAATGAATGCTGAGTTTGCAGTCCTGAAACCGTTGACCCAAAAAAGATCATGGTGACAATGAATCCCTTATGTGTATTTCATGTAAACTGCTTTTAAAGAAGTATTCCTCATCTGCACTTTAACAGTTAAGTATCTGAATCTAAGTATCTTTACTTTTAACTTTATTATATTTCATTTTGACAGGCTTTGCCCATCAATTAAACCTATAGGGACATTTTTAAATCCCAGTTTTGTGTCAGTCACAGATTCACAGATTTAACAAGCACTGTTCTAAATGCCCTTTTTAAAGTTGGTGTTAAAATGCTGAACAAGAAAAGACCAAGGACAATGTAAATGAATGTATCTGAAAGTGCTTTACAAACGCTATTTGTATTCATCTTTTGTCCTGCATCCTTCCTCCTGCCTTTTATATATGACACCTTATAATCTGACCTTAGGGATAATTCCTTGTGTACTGTTTTCATTTTTTAACTTTCTTTTCGATGGGCTTTCTGTCATCAAAATAATTCCTAATTGCATCAAGAATGGTGACTTTTAGAACATTCTCTTCTTTTGGAGTTATCTTTTAGAAATTTGCTCAAGAGGTGACATCTCTGAATTATTTTTTTAGTACATGCTTTTCCTTCATTTTCAGTTAAAAGTCTTTCATTTGTATTTCTTAAGCATCTGTTGTATGGAGGTGAGGGTACTAGGTGCTGCAGGGCATAAGGTTATCCATATGATGTTCTCAGGCTTCAAAGAGCTCACAGGACAATAAGAGTGCTAATTCACATGATGTGCTGTTAGAGTGGTGCATTTTAAAGTGTAACATCTCTCACTTCTAAACCCTTAGTTCTTCTCTGTAATTGTGAATGTGTTTTGAAGTCCCTCTGTCAAAAAAAAGGTGTTTCTTGTGCTTCTAGATATTTGTCATACCCATATTGCTTTTCAACATGTTTGCAGTGGTTCCAAACTCCCATACTCCATGGAGTCTTCGTTTGTTTGAGACTTTTCCAAAATCTTACTTTAACCCACTATGAATTTTCTTTTCTTTTTTGAGTTGGTGTCCTGTTCTGTCACCCAGGCTAGAGTGCAGTGGCACGCCTACGCCTGCTCAGCTCAGGCAATTCTTCCACCTCAGCCTTCCAAGTAGCCAGAACTACAGGCGCACACTACCTCGCCTGGCTAATATTTTTTTGTTTTTTGTTTTATTGTAGAGATGAGGTCTCGCAAGTTGTCCAGGCTGATTTCGAACCCGCAGGTTTAGAAACCATTCACCTGGGCCTTCCAAAGTGCTGGGATTACAGGCTGAACCACTGAACCAGGCCAAATTGAATTTTCAATTCCTGAATAGTTTCCCAGGACTTACAGCCTCCTGTTCAATCAACTGACATTGATATATATGCTCTAGTATTCTTACAGTGACCATTATAAGGTGTATTTGGTTTCTCTCTCTCTTTCTATCTCCTTCTCTCTCTATATATACACACATGTATATATAGATACACACATATGATATGTAGGTAAATATACGTTTATATATGTATAAAAATAGGTAGCTATAGATATCTATATCTATATTAAAATATTTTACTATATAGTGTGTCCTAATACTCATGAGGATAAGTATATTAGAAATATCTACTTTATTCATATTTGGATATATATGTATGTTATGTATGCCTCTGTGTGATTTCTTTTTACTTATACCACAGATTCATTATGCATTTTAGGTAGATTTATTTTTTAAAGTAATGTATTAGGCAATTTTATTAGAACTTAAAACAAAGGAATGGTAGCCACTAAGATAAAAACATACAGAATGACTTCCAGCCACATTGCTAAGCATTTTCTCCCACTCTGAAATGTTCTCACATTTTTCAAGCATCAGAAATTCATATTTTATTTTATTATTATTATTTTTTACTTAAAAAGGAAATTGCAGTTGGGCAAGAGCAGGTAAAGACTCTATTTAATACCAGTCCAGCAGGGCACTTAGTGGTTGAACAGTTTACCATACCACATACCTGCTACAAAACCTAATCTGTTCCTTACAATAATGCCACCCTGTGGTACTCAGAACAAGCAGCAATTTAAAACTTCTCATTATCTAATGGATTTATATTTTTTTCTAGATTTTCTTCAAAACACGCTGTCATTTAACTTGTGACTTAAGGACCAAATAATTTACTTCAACTATTAGATGTGTGGTTTGACATATTCTGGTTCTAGTAGAGTGCTGAGATTTAGTCCTGAAACTGTTGACCCTTAAGGATCACCCTAAGACAGATGACATGCCACTATGTGAATTTTCATGCAATTGTGAGAAATAATACAAAGAGATTCCTATATGTCCTATACCTGGTTTCTTTCGATGGTCACATGTTGCATTACTCTACTACAATATCTCAACCAAGAAATGAACGTTCATACAGCCTACTGACGTCATTCAGATTTTATTAATTTTACATATACTTGTATGAGCTTACATTTGGTTTTCTACATTTTGTCACACGAATAAGTACATATGAACAGAGTCAGATATAGAACAATTCTGTTACCATGATACTTCCTGCTACCCTTCTATAACCACAACTACTTTTTCACTTATCCTTAACTCTTACCTTTTTATTTTACCTTACATATGTATATATATGTACGTATGTAAGTAAGTCTGTATGTATGTATTAGAGATAGGATCCTTCTGTGTTGCTCAGAACTCCTGGGCTCCAACGACCCTTGTGCCTCAGCCTGCTGAGCAGCTGGGACTACAAACACATGATATAACGCCTGACTTTTATCACACTTATTTTATTTTTTTCTTTGAGTCAGGTTCTGACTCTGTCGCCCAGGCTTGAGTGTAGTGGTATGATCACAGCTCACTGCAGCCAGAACCTCCTACTCTCAAGTGATCCTCCCACCTCAGTCTCCCAAGTGGCTGGGACTACAGGTGCATGCCACCATGCCCAGCTAATTTTTTGATTTTTTGTAAAGATGAAGTCTCAGTATATTACCTAGACTGGTCTCAAACTTCTGGACTCAAGTATTCCTCCTGCTTTGACTTCCCAAATTGCTGGGATTACAGGCATGAGCCATCATGCCTGGCCAACTATTACATTTAATTTTCAAAGACTGTATTCATGTATTACTTTTATAATGATATGAATAAACAAATGGAGCATGCACTTTTTCTCCTGCATACTGAAAAAATGGATCTGGCCCCTACAAATTTATGAGTCAGAGTTCTGAAGAGAGGACATAATGTAATACCGTGTTTTGAAATTTATATTTAAATGTGTTTTTAAAAATGTATATGTTTAGGAAATGTACAGTATTATGGTTTCTTTATGAAATAATTTCTGATTTAAAATGCAAGGTCTAAGGTTTCATAGGAAAAGAAGGAAGGGAAGGAGGGAGGGAAGGAGGGAAAGAGAAAAAGGAGAGAAAGAAGAGAGAGAGCAGTGAGGGAGGAGATACAAGAGGGAAGGGAAAGAGGGAAGCTGAGAACTGGCAGATATAATGAGTCTAAATAAGGAAATCGCATCATGAAACAAAATGGGCAGAGATCAGATACAGGTAAACATCCCAAAACACACTAATATGGAGGTTGCTATTATCTGAAAATCAACTGGATGATGTTGACAGTAATCAACGCCTGCCTGGACTAACATAAAGACTTGACACATCATCCTTTTATGAACCTTAGTTGGCTCCCTGAAGGAAAAGGTAGAAAGGAGTCAAAAATCTGGTGAAATCAGGTTGAAATGCAGAGATTGTGGTAGCGCGTGCCTGTAGTTCCACCTACTTGGAAGGTTGAGGCTGAAGAGTCGCCTGAGCCCAGCAGGTTGAGGCTGCACTGTCTGTGAACATGCCACTGCACTCCAGCCTGGGCGACAGAGTGAGACTCCTACTCAAAAAAATATATATGCACTTATAATTGGAAGTACTTTTATTACTATTTTGTATCGATGCTTTCATTTTATAAAATAATAGTTATGCAAGTAAAAATACTTCAGTTTCTCCGTAGTTTTATCTGGGTCTGATTTTAAGTTTAGTTTATTTATTTCTGTATAAGGATTTTGCAACTACTATTTAATAAGCACAAATTTTGTAATTAAAGTCAATTTTTAATTATGAATTTTGTTTTTCCCTAAATCAGTTGTTAATTTAGGATTTTTTGTGGTGAAAATCTATTATTTTAAGATATTATTGTGAAATTTAGTAATGAATCAGTTCTTTAAAAACAAAGCAGAGGGAGCAACCACCACCTCTACCACAACCACAGTCTCCACTCACTGCCACCAACTCCTTAAAAAAAAAAAAGGCTTTTCACCTCGTATTGCAGGAGTTTTGAGCTCTACTGTCAGTTTAAACCTGCAATCTTGGGTTCTTGTCCCATGACCAAGAAGATTAAGGAACATGGACACCAAAATGATGAGTGAAAGAAGTTTATTAAGCAGCAAAACACTCCAGAGAAGAGGGGACCTGAAAAGGGGAACCCAGTGCTAGGAGCTTCTTCTGTGGTTTTTGTCTTATCTTTTCTGGGGGCGTTTCTCTCATTTACATCTCATTTGCCCCTTACTTCCTGAGACCCAATTCTTATTGCACATGCGGGTCCTTGACAAAAGTTACTCCATCCTGAATATTACTCATAAGTACCACAGAAAATCCTATTTGGAGGGGGGTAAAACCTCAATGCTAATACTATATTAATAATATTATAATAAGGCAAGGTCATGTTAGGACATTTAGTTAAGCTTCTGCGCCTGTGTATAAGCAGCAAAAAGTCCCTTTTAGCAGCATATCCTGGGTTGAAAGGATATTCTTTCCTTTTTTTTAAAGAAAGAAAAAATTAGTTAAAAGTAAATTGAAGAAAGAGAAGGAAGAGAGAAGATTCACCTCCCCAAGGTGGGGGAGGGGGAGCCAGGAAGCATGGTGACAGCCACAGCTCAAAGAGCACATGTCCACACCAGAGTCTAGCAAGGCAATGGCCTTTATTTTTTTGAGTTGGAGTTTCACTCTGTTGCCCAGGCTGGAGTGCAGTGGCACACTCACGGTCACTGCAGCCTAGACCTGCTGGGCTCAGGCAATCCTTCCGCCTCAGCCTTCCAAATAGCTGGAACTACAGGCGTGTGTTACCATGCCCAGCTAAGTTTTTGATTTATTGTAGAGACGAGGTCTCACCATGTTGCCCAGGCTAGTCTCGAACCTGTAGGCTCAGGGAATCCTCTCTCCTCAGCCTCCCAAAGTGCTAGGATTATAGGTGTAAGCCACCTTGCCCAGCTGAAAGGATGTTCTTAACCACACTAATCACATTTCAGCCAACAATTATATAATGGGGGTGGTTCAGGGGGCATTCTTGCAGGTGTTAAGTCCCCTCAAGACCTTCCCTCTCTGTTCTGTCTGCCTAACCAGCTTCTGTCTCCTCTCTTATTCCCTCCTCTGGAATGGTATCCCTAACTACCATTAGGGGAAAGGGACGATGACCGTTCTGGCTTCTTTAAGCTGTGAGGGGGCATTATATATGTGGTTGTCAAGGATCTTCCAGAGGGCAGTCTAATGGGCCTCAGAAGAAAGGATTTGTCATGAGGGGTTCCATCTGCATCATCATTTGGAGTTTGATGAAATCTAGGTGAGAAGAAACAGATTTTACAAGAAAGTTTAATATACAGGGTCCAAAAAGCAATGCCAGAAAGATTGTTATTAGTGGCCCCCAAAAAGGTAAGTACCATGCTATTGAGGGTAAGAGTGTTAATTTGGACCACCATGAATTAGTGGCTTGCCATGTGAGTTCTCCTGAAGTTTGCGAGCTGCATCATGAACTATGCCTGATTTGTTAACAAAAAAGCAACAATCTTCTTGAAGGTGTGGACATGTTCCCCCTTCCTTGGCAGTTAATAGGTCAAGTGCTTTCCTGTTTTGAAGTACTACTCCTGATCATGGGTTTATTTGTCTTTGGAGATTGGTATGGAAGTATATATGTCTTGTATTGTGTTAGAGAGGACTGTAGATATTTGTTGATAATATGTGATGGATGTAATGATGCCTGCCACCATTGTGCCTATGGCAGTTAAGATACCTATTCCTGCTAACAGAAGTATGAGTTGAATTGCTTTTTTGGATCTGGTTAGAGATGAAAAGATTGGAGCTAATAAAGGGACTTGGAGGATTTGATTATTAGGTAGAATACTGATCTTTGATGTTTGATATATTAAGGTATAGATGCCTGACCAATTAGCAGGCAGGCAGAGATAGGAAGATGTATCACATAAGAAAAACACTTTAACAGTTCTGGGATAGAAAGGCAAAAATCATAGAAGATAGGTTTTAATATGTTGCCATTCTGGGAGGTATGTTTGGAAATAAAGGCATGTAGCACGCTTGGTAAATTGTAGAGAATGTCCCCAGGCCAATTCTTTTAGTGCTTCAATGTCAGCAATGGGTTCTATCAAAGGTTCTGTTAGAAATTTCAGATGTATATTCATGTGAGTTTGGGTTCAGGCAGTTAAGTTTAGTGGGATAGCTGTGTTGTGTTTGGGTTGACATGCAAATCCAGCAATTGGATATGTTTGTGTTGTTTAGCAATAGGTGTCTGAGATTGATGACAGGAATCCAGCTATTAAAGGATAAAGTAAATGAAAATGTGACATATATAGAGGCTATTGTTGTGAAAGTAAAGAACTAATGTTGAGAGTTGTTAAAGTTCATGATGCGATACTTCAGGTAGATGTAATACTTTCCAAAGCAAAATACAGGTTAGAAAGGGGTATTGATGAATACAGTTAGGAGAGAAATTGCATAGATCTCTTTGTAGCAAAAGGTCAGCAATTATTGAGAGTAGTTTATTGATGGAGATGAGAGGATTGTTAGGGGAGTAAAGAGTAAGACTTGGGAGGAGAATATGTAACAATTCATTGAAGGTAGGGTTTATTAGGTTAGGGAAGGAGGAGGGGCCGTGGGGTGTTGCAGCCTGAAGATTTTCTATAAAAATTCTTTACAATGTAAGCTAAAATGAATATAATGGCAGCAATTATTGGCAGAATTAAAAGACTATTTATAGATGTTTAAAATTTTCCATTGTTAAGGGAATGATGTCACTTATCTTTTATGATTTTTAATTTGAGATCCCCAAATTCCTTACAACGGTAGTCGGTAAGTCCCTCTGGACTGGTGGTGGTGACACCCTCAGGACTCCAAGGCTTTATCTTGTGCGATGAATCCAAGCATTTATTCTGGCAACTTTCATTGTTGATGGGGTGGAGAAAACAGTATAGGGTCTCTCCCAATTTGGGCCTAAAGATGGGGAGAGAGAGAAGTGCTCTCACCAGTACTAAGTATCCTGAGCTTCATATACTATTTTGTAACATACACATACCGTGTTTTGTCATGTATGAACCCACTATTTTGTGCCCTATATTTTCCTTTTTTAAAAATAATCAACCATTTAACTTTCCTATACATAATTACTCTCTGTTCTTTATATCCTTCCTTATCAAAAACATGCTTTCATACCAACGTCTTTACATTTTTTTTTTCCTTTTCTGGTTTTTTTCTTCCATTTTTCCATAAAATCTACATTTATATTTTGAATTGTCCTTAGCAATTTTAATTAAGTCTATTTGTATTCCAACATGGTTGGCCAGGACCAAACAGCTGGCACCTGTGTTAATTGAGAAAGTAATTTGGGTTCCAATGCCCTAATACTCACTTGGGGCTTGTTGGGGTGATGGTAAGCTATGCAAGGAACTTTAGCTGATTCCAGGCCTTTTCAGTGGTCACCATTTCTGAGCAAGGTGTTCCCTCCTTTCCAGAAGACAGCATACCACTTTTCAATGGTTTTTCTGGTCTGTGCAGTGGGCAAAGTCCTGGAGATTTAGATCTCTCTAGGACAACTAGGCTTTTAGCGACCCTGTAGATCGTACCCATGGCAACAGACTCCATCCCTGTAGCAGGTTTATTCTTACCTGGTTTCTAATGGGCTGTTAGAGTTTTGTCACTAACTGCCAATGGAGATTTTTTGGTCCTCTGGTTCTACATCCAGCCCTTTTTTGGCCCTCTGATTCTGCAGCTAGCCCTCCACTTTGGCATCCTGTTGTTTCTTTATTTTTAAAACCTCAGCTGAGAAAAAGCCTTAAACGTTCTCTTTTAATTGGCTGTGAAATTTTTGATCATTTCTCTGTTTATAATGGTTTGGTATAAACCCTTTAGAGTGAACAGACTATGTGGATGTGAAATTATCTGTCCTATTTAGTTTCAATAATTAATAGGCAAATTTGTGAGGACTTTTTATAAATTGCTAAATTATAGTTTCAGTTGTGAGGTGTGGACAATTAGGTGAGAGTGATCAGTTCCCATGCTATCATGCCATGGAAAGAGAGTACCTAGTACTTTATCTGTCCTGCAGGAGAATTACTAGACTTAGTAAAGTGTACTCAAATAGTAACTAGCATTCAAAGTTTAAAAACTTTAGCAAGCCTGACATAGCAAACACTGATGTTATCTAGCATTGACTTTTTAGCATTTAGTAAAGTTGTAAGATTTTTATTAGAGCATTTGCAGTATTGGTTTGGAAAAATCAGATTAAAATGCCAATAGACTGTTTTTCAGGATTAATTAACATGAGATCCCTACTTTTGTTTGGGAGGGGGACTGATAGTCTCCATCTATATTTAATTTGAGAGACTTATCAGAAAAAGGAACATGGACTTATATATATATTTTTCCTAGTCAACTCTCTGAGGGGAGACTAGTTGAGCCATGGTGAAAGCCTGTACATAGGGAACCTCAGACCATCTGCCCTTAAGTCTGCAAAAAGGTTTAATTGTAAGATTGTATTATAATTGATATTTCCCTTTGGAGGCCAGGTTTCCCATCCTGTAATTTGTTACTTGGCTGTGCCTGGGTGCAAAAGAATTTAAGGTGTTTTTTTTCTTCAGTGTTTGAGGATCAGAGGAATCCCAGAGTGACAGAATGCACTGCAGAGGAGTACAAACTATTGATGCAGATGGTCTGTTGGCCATCTGAAATGAAACAGAGGTAAAAGAAAAGCATCCCTTACTTTTCCTCTCTCTGACTGGCAGCAGGAGTGAGATTGAAGGAAGGAGCGTGTTCCCCCATTCTCCCTGTCCTCAGATACTCATGATGTCCCCTAGGATGCCAGCACGACCTCCATCCATGTGTGTAGGAAAGATTGTGTTGACAGGATGTAGTCATGATTATCTCCGCATACCCCATCCCCCCTCCCCTGGCTGAGACTGCCTCCGAACCTCCTAGATTGTTGGCCTTGTTGCCTCATTGAGTCTTCTCATATGGAAATCTGAAAGATGCGTTTGAGTACTTGAATTTGAGCCAGTGCGCTCGGAGTGCTGTGGTGTGGCTGCTGGAGGAAAGCATACACATCTGTTCGTGCATGCACACCTTAGGGTTGGGCATGAATTGAGCTAGCCATATGAGTAAAAACCCTACACACAAGTCTTTGCATAGGTATTCCCCTCCCTCCATTTCCTTGAAGAGTACCAGTATATTGTTGGTTAGTTGCCAGCACTCACAAAAATAAAAAGGGTTAATTTGTAGATAGAATCCTCTTTTTCTATGTGACCATTCAAATTGAGGGCATAAAAAGTGTCCGGGGAAGCTGTGTGGATCTATTGAATCTTCTCCCGATGGCCTTTGACATATTGTAGCCATCATTCAGCAAGACATTGTGATGGAAGTATCTCTGTTCCACATATGAGTTTTAGAATTACAGATAGCGCAGTCCAGCTGGAATTTAGGTCTTAATGAAAAAGTGAGCAAATGGGCTACCTGAGTTTTAGTAGGTAAGGTTGATAGTATTCTAATAGGGAAAATTCTGTATTGCCTTAATAACTTATGGCCTGAAAAGTCTCTTAAGCAGGTGAATAACGCTTGAAAGGCTAAGGTATAGCTTCATTGAATCCAAATTTGTCTAAAACAAAAAAATACACCCTTACATTTTCCGGAGTGGGGTGATTGGGTTCCACAAAGTTTATATCAAAAGGAGAAAATTAAGGGATGTGCTGATCCATCCCCTTCACATTAGCAAAACTGTGTTGATCCCTAACATAAAGGAAGCAATCCAGATGTAATGGAGGGAAAAAATCTCCCCTAGCTTTTTCTTTATGTCCCTCTGTTTTCACAAAATAGCAAAAACAACATTGCTCCTTGTCACATTCCTTATATCTAAAACACATCCTATCAAATACCAGCATTTCATCACATTGCATAAAACTATTTAACACAGACTACAAAGAAGGGATAGGAACCACGGCAGTTTTGAAAGGAAGAAAATGCAATAAGAAAGATAGGAAGTCTTTTGCCTTTACTCTAACAGGCAGTTGAAAACTGGAATTGGTCTGAGAGCCTTCAGAACACCAAGGTGTAGCCTTGGCCAGAAATCTTCAATTACTCCCAAACTTTATTCAGCTCCATGCAACGGCTAGACATCCATGAAAGGAAACCGAATCGGAACAGATCTAACATTCCCAATACCCAGGGGTGCTGGGAGATTGACTAAGCCCTTTCCAGCAAGCCTGTCCTCTGTGACTTACAGAATGGCAGCCGCACTATCAGCTTTTAAGTGACTAACAGAGTCCTATGTTGGTTTTAAGAGAGAAAACTACTTTGAGGATGAGAAGCCTCAGAAATGAAAATAAAGAGACAGGCCTGCTTTCACCCACCCTTCTGAATCTGTGGATCCAATTCATGGCACCAAAATGTTGCAGGAGTTTTTGACTCCACTATCAGTTTAAACCAACAATCTTGGGTTCTTGTCCCAAGACCAGGAAGATTAACGAACACAGACACCAAAATGATGAGTAAAAGAAGGAGTTTATTAAGCAACAAAGCTCACCAGAGAAGAGAGGGGGCACAAAATGGGTAACCTGGTGCTAGAATTTTTTTTGTGAGACTTTTATCTTATCTTTTCTGGGGGCGTTTCTCTCATTTACATCTTATTCACCTCTTACTTCCTGAGACTCAATTCTTATTGCACATGCAGATCCTTGACCCAAGTTACTACATTTTGACTATTGCTCATAAGTCCCACAGAAAAGTCCACTCATGGAGGTAAGTCCTTAAAGCTAGTGCTATGTTAGTGATATTATAATAAGCCAAGATCAAGTTAGGACATTTAGTTAAGCTACTGCACCTGCGTTTAAGCAGCAAAATGTCCCTTTGACAGTACATCCCGAGTTGAAAGGATGTTCTTAGCCACATTTTCAGACAACAATTGTATAAGAGGGGTGGTGCAGGGGGTGTTCCTACAGATGTTACGACTCCTTGAGACTCTCCCTCTCTGTCTGCCTAACCGACTTCTGACTCTCTCCTTTCTCACTTGGATTATAGCTTACTAAAATACAGTATCACCTAGTTATTTTCTGTGAGTTTTTAATAGGAAATTACAAATGCAGTAATAAAGTTTTTAGGTCACCAAGATTTATGTTTTATTTAACTGCTGAACTCTTGCTATTAGAGGAAAGGAAAGATTAGTTGTTCTCATTTACAATGTGACATTTACATTAAGCAATAAATGCTCTAGTGGTACATTAATTTATTTGTCATGTGATCTTGAATATATGTAACAATTTGTAAACATTTTCCTATAGCCAAGTATATGGTACTGTACTTTTCTCCAGTAATACAAATGCATTCCCATATCCAATCAATGTTTGTAATTTAATTTTTAAAGTAGATTTAGCAATACTAGTAGCAAGGCAAGCATAATTTAGTAATAGTGTTTATATGAATCTTTCTGAATATGCTTTAAAAGGTATTAATATGGAAAACTTTCCAATTTTACTTTCTTTCTTTTTCAAATTATTTGTCAAGTTATATGTCTTAATAAAATAGCATTTCCTGTGTTATGACCTCAGTTTTGAAATAGTCCACTAAAGATCATGACTATATTATGCCAAATAATAAATTATTACATAGTTATTTTTAAAAGTGATTGAATGAATTGCAGTAAAATCGTATGACACAATTATTCATATATTTCAAAACAGCATGCATATGCATTATGTAGACCAAACCTCTGGATAAACAAATGCTATTTTATAATTATTTTCAACACAAGGTCAATATAATTAAAGACTAATAAGAACACCACACCATTTATTTTGTACTATTAGGATACTAGGTAGAAGGATGAGTAATGATACCACTTGGTGGATTCATAAGTGTTCAAATGTTACGGGTGTTTAAAATGAAGGGAATATTAAGATTCTGTCAGTTGACACCATCACATATTTTAGGAGTTTCCTTAGTTTTCAATGGGTTAAAACTAGGCAACTTTAAGAAGAACTCCCTGTGAGAAACAAAATTATTGCCTGCCTACAATATGTAAAGTACTATGCTGAATACTTTCACACATAATATATTTAGTAATAATTACAACTTTTTGTAATTTTTTTTCACTTTAAGAGAAGAGTGGGTGATATGGTTGTAGCTTTTATTTCAATCTAAGTCTATGAGACTTTAAGGTTCTACTTCTGTTGATAGTGAAACTTATCAATGCATATGTTCAGACAAGTGAATAGTAAAACAGTAAATAGTAAAGACATTGTAAAGGATAAGAAATTTTCATTGGGTGCTGAGGAAGCGATAATTCTTACTTTTAAAAACATATTTCCAAATAACTTCCAGAGTTGTATTCATGTTTGCTGAGTTTTAAAAGAGTTTAGTATTGGCATTCCAGGTGATTGTACAAGGGAGGACCATATTCCTTGAGAATATGTGTACATAAACTGTAACATTTGACACATTTCCTAAGATTGTGGAAGATGGTCAACATAGCAGCAACTTGGAACTAAGAAACTGACCAAAATTCTTGTGGGTGTTTATATGCCAGCACTGGAAAATTGTAGTATTAGAGTCTTAAATCTGAAATCTCCTACTTTGATCATTGTACTGACCGAAATACATGAACTAAAAAAATAGAACCTTGCGTTGTTATAGAATCCTATAATGGTTTTCTGAAATCTTCATTTACAACATGAGATATAAAATATCTCATAGAATGAGATAGCCCTACATGAGAGTCCTGACTTTGCCATTTACCAGCTATACGACCTTGACCAAAGTTAGCTGACCTTAATTCTTGTTTTTTTGTAGCAGTAATATAAGAATATGAATTTACCTTATTTGATTTTTGGGAGAATTGATTAAAGTAACACATGTTTTATGGTAACTGATACATAGTAAGTTCTTAATAAAAGTTATTATTACAAAAAAAATGCTATTTTCATTAATAAATAATGTGAACATACAGTAAAGGAATTTTTCGCTGGGGAATTATAATTTGGACAAGAGTATTAACAGTTACTGTGCTTTTCATGATAAAATAAAGACATGGAAATACTGTTGATAATTAATATGTTTTTGAGAAAATTAGAGAGATTTTTGAGGCGTATATATGTTGCCACCACAACACACCGTTATACAACATAATTATAAAATTCAGATTTACTTACTCTTTTTACTATATCTTTACTACAGAGATAGGAACGTGATCAAAGCTGCAGGGGACAAAAAAGAGACTTTTTGGTCTAAACATTTTGGTTAGAAATTTACTGTGACTGTATTTACTCACATGTGTGCAAAATGCATATATGTGAACAATGATATTATTTTCATAATAACAAAACCCCAGTAACTTACACATTTTCCACTGGGATACTTTAGGAGCAGATTATGTGTATGGTAGTTGTGTACCGATAGAATGGATGGGTTCACACTGGAAGATAGAAATGAAATGATTTTCAAGTCATTTCATGAAAGGAATAGAGCACAACAGGGCACAGTATACTGATCAATGTATATAAATCTACACACATGTCAGGCTCGGTGGCTCAGCCTGTAATCTCGTGCCTTTGGGAGGCTGAGGTGAGTGGATTGACTGAGCCCACGGGTTCAAGACCCGCCTGGGCAGGCGAGACCTCATCTCTACAATAAATCAAAAAATTAGCCGGGTGTGGTAGCGCGCGCCTGTAGTTCCAGCTACTTGGAAGGCTGAGGTGGAAGGATCGCCAGAGTCCAGCAGGTCGAGGCTGCGGTGGCCGGGAGCGGTCACTGCACTCCAGTCTGGGCGACCAAGTGAGACTCCAACTCAAAAACAAAATTAAAAAATAAAGAAAGAAATAAATAACTCTACACACACATGTAATATTTCTTAAAATTTTTCCTGAAATGTAAAATTAGTTTTCTCTGAGAGGGATATCTTGCTTTGGAGAAGAATTTATTTTTGGATTTCTTGTATTTTTATCATGCTTGTATGGATGTAACATTAGTTACAAAATATTGTAATATTTTGGAATAATACCTCAAAACTGAAGATGATTTCAACAATCATAAACTACATAACTTAATTTTCACCACATTTCTATTAATTAAACTCACAGGCTAGTATTAAAACACTGCATAAGTCAATACATATTTAATCATCACTTTCTATGTACCAGGCACATAGTACCAGGAGATACGAGTAAAAAGCAAATGTTCCAAAATATTTATGGAAGGAAATAAATAAAAGACAAGCGATAGCTATATCAGAGTGGTTGATGCATGATAAATATATATTCATGTGTATGTGTGTATGTGGTATGTGTTAGTTACTCTAAAACTCTAGAGTAAACATTTTTATTTTATAATAAGTATGAATTTTAAAAGATATAGCATTGTTTGACAGATTCATGCAAATAAGTAAAATATATAAACTATAATTTACTTTTATTCAACTGTTCAATTAATCTGTACATTGATTTTTAACATTTCTGAGAATTTTAGTATTCAATAAAGCAATAGCTTAACTTGTCTTTTGAAATAATTTCTAGCTATAGGGTATTTTAAGACCATATCATCACTCTTAAATTTTGGTTTTACATGATCATTCATATATCTTTACAAATGGAGACAGCAGAAACAGTAAACTAAACTGAAGTCATTGTTGGATCATCTTTTATCTGTTTTCATTGTTAAGTTTTGGAATTGTATTATTTCCCACTTTTGTTTCCACAGCCAAAATAAGTCATAGTCAAAGTAAAATGACTAAACTTTCATTCATTTCAAGAACATTTAAAACAATTCAGTCTATTTCTGCATTTAAAATGTCAGTGTTTTAATGTCAATCAGTACTATTATATAGACCATAAGAGAAAGATGTAAGTTGATTATTAGTTAGATTGACATGGAGTACTCAGAAAGAAGTAGAAATCAGTAATCTTCTGACATAAAGTTAAAAATTAATGAATGTCTGTGTATTGCCTCCATAGACATAAGTGTTGCAATAGATAGATTTTTTTCTGTTGAAGAAAACATAGGAAGCACAGCATAAGACTATCATCTCCATGAGGGTAGGGCTTTTTACTCGAATCTCCTGGTACTATGTGCCTGGTACATAGAAAGTGATGATTAAATATGTATTGACTTATGCAGTGTTTTAATACTAGCCTGTGAGTTTAACTAATTGAAATGTGGTGAAAATTAAGTTATGCAGTTTATGATTGTTGAAATCATCTTCAGTTTTCAGGTAAGAAAACTCCTTTCAAAAGTGAAAAGCAGTCGGGCTCGGTGGCTCAGCCTGTAATCCCGCGCCTTTGGGAGGCTGAGGTGAGTGGATTGCCTGAGCCCACGGGTTCGAGACCCGCCTGGGCAGCGAGACCTCATCTCTACAATAAATCAAAAAATCAGCCGGGCGTGGCAGCGCATGCCTGTAATTCCGGCTACTCGGAAGGCTGAGGCGGAAGGATCGCCGGAGCCCAGCAGGTCGAGGCTGCGGTGGCCGGGAGTGGCCACTGCACTCCAGTCTGGGCGACGGAGTGAGACTCCAACTCAAAAAAAAAAAAAAAGTGAAAAGCAGAATGTTAATGTAGTCCTTGGAATCACGACATAGTGCACATTCCACTGGAAAACCTTGTTTTGCAAATCTTTTAAAATTCTATTTGCTGATGTCCTGATATAGTTTGAGAGTGATCAACAGTTAACAACTTTATTTCCCAAGGATATTTCATGAGCATTTTTTGATGGACTTTTTGTTTTTTGCTTTCCTTCTTTGAAGAGACCCTGTAACCATTCGACCAGGTGTTGAGAAGATATGTAGGAGCTGAGCACTCTTCCTTTTGACACCATCCTCAGAATCAGCTTTGGAGATGCTTTCACCCTGTCCGTCTTCTGCAGCAGCCAGGCAGAGTGCTTATTCCTTCACAGTTGTGAGGAACTCTTCAGGCTCCAGAAGTAAGTTAATTGCATTCAGTTTGATCATTGCTAGTGGGCTTAAAAACACTTAGGGGAAGCCAGGCGTGGTGGCTAATGCCTGTAACTCCAGCACTTTGGGAGGCTGAGGCGAGAGGATTGCCTGATCTTACACGTTCGAGACCATTCTGAGCAACATGGAGAGCTCATCTCTACAATAAATCAAAAAACTCAGCCAGGTATTGTGTCACATGTCTATGGTTCCAGCTACTTGGAAGGCTGAGGTGGAAAAATCACCTGAGTCCAGCAGGTCAAGGCCGTGGTGATCGTGAACAGGCCACTGTACTCCAGTCTTGGTGACAGAGTGAAACTCCAACACACACACAAAAACAACAACAACAACAAAAAAAAACACTTAGGGTTGACTAAGCAAAATTCTAATAAACTTATACAAAGTAAACCTAGCATTACTCATCATTGGTTATTTCGTTTATTTTGTCATCATATTTTTATAAAGATAAAAATTCTAGCACATTTTGTGTTGATAGCCTTATGGAATTTTCTGTTTTTTGTTTTTCCAATATTGGGTTTCACATTCGTTATCATAATATACATTAGCAGCCTTAAGTTCTTGATGGTGGAAAAGGAGGTTAAAATAACAATGTTTGCAAATAAGTAAAGAGATTCAGATTGACCAAGTATTTTACCAAAGTAGATTGGCTAATGAGTTATGAAAATGGACTAAAATCTTTGTTTGTTTGTTTTTATTTTTACACATTAAATGTTCTTTCCTGACTGTGATGTTCAGTGCTATATGAAGGGTAATAGGCTAGGACTAGAAAAAAGCACTTTTTCTCATTGGTTGGTTTATTAAATGATGTTCTCTGTGTCATAAATATGCATACTGGAAAAATGAAAGAAAATGAAAATCATAAATAGGAAAGTGAATTGAAATCTGAGGACATGAATAGTCTACAAAATGCATAACATAGTGTATTATATACAACCTGAAACAAATTCCCAGTACTGCATTTCTCTTTGGGCTTTCTAACTTTTAGAAAAATAAAGTAAATGAATTAGTTACACAATTGTTTATGTACATAGGATAGGAAAACTAGAGACAATTCCTCAGAAAAAAATGAGACTTTTCGGGTCCATACTCGTGATTTTATTGTTTTGCCATTAAAAAAAGATTTACTTGGTTTAAATTGAGGTATTTCCTTTTTTCTCCCCATAAATTCATGATATAGGCATCTCTTGTTGTTCTTGATGATATATTTATATTATACTGTCACCACATAGAAAATTACTATAGGTAAATTTTCTAGAGAGCAAAAGTTTGATATAACCTAGATTGTCTATTTGTGATTGAATTGAAATTTTCTTGAAATGAGCGGGTAGGAGATACTTGATAAGCTTAACATTACTTAGCAATGTATTACAGTGTCAGCATGTTTGCAACATAAATGTATATGTTATTTAAAAAACATAAAAACTGTTAAGAATTTATTTCTGAATCAATGCAACCAATTATATGAGATTTAAAACAGGCAGCCAGTATGTTGTTACTAGTGTGCTCAAAATTGTGTGAAAGAACTACTTTTAAAAGACACAGACAAAAAGACTATATCTAAGTTATATTAAGGCTAATTCATTTTAATTGTAATTATAGCACAAAATGATGAGACTGAGTATGGAGAAGATAAATTACAAATCATTATTTTAGTGTAGGTTTTTTCCTGTCTAGTTTATTACCTTGTACTCCTTTTGTACATGATTTATTCATTTATTTTAAGAATTGCGTTTGTTGCTTTGCTCCTTGAGCCCTTTATTAAATGAGGAAATCATTGCAAGTTTCAACTTGAGGAAGTCATTGCAAGTTTCCCATCTTTTACATTAATTAAGGAGACATAGGACCACCAGGTCCAATCCTGAGGCGATCTCACAAACAGTGAAAATGTAGAAATGAATAGAGTTATGGCAATGTCACAAGAAACTCCAGAGATTTTATCTGCCAAACAATTAATTAGCGAATTAATGACTTGTTTTGTTTTTCACTGATGAAGCTAACTTTTTCTAAATAAGGTGTTCAACATTATGAAAGCTGTTAGCAAAGGAAATATATTTAATGACATAGATTCCCTAGTGTAAGTCACAAAACTAAGTAAATTCTAATATATTTTCATTTACTAATGACTACAGTCAAGGCTAAAGGATTTACTTAATTAATTTGGCAATAACAATGATTTATATATTGAAAAAGACTTTTTCAAGTTAATGTTTGATTCAGTTTTTTAAATTAATAGCCCATTAGTCTGTAGTCTGGTAATTTTATCTTTTTATTTTTTCTTTGAAGTAACATTGGGTTGAAAGTCTTCCATGGAATCAATTGCCCTAAAAAAAAAAAAAAAAAGAAAGAAAAGAAAAAGAAATGAAATACATTTCTAATTCGATTCCTCACATTTCAGATAGCTCATTGAAAATTCATAGCACATCCATTAAAATTCCTTTACAAAATAAATGGGATACTGGGAACTTTTTACAAGTGAAATAGTGACTGGAGAAATAGTAGTAAAATAATAATACAATGGAATATCCACTTGTGATTAAGGCAGGACAGTTGAGGGGGTAATGGTTGCTATTTTTCTCACAGTGGCATTTTAAATTAATCTTGACCAGTAAAAGTACTTTTGTCTCTTTTCTGCTTTTCTTTCTTTCTTTTTCTTTTTTCTTTTTTTTTTTTTTTTGAGTTGGAGTCTCATTCTATCACCCAGGCTGAAGAACAGTGGCATGCTCACGGATACCACAGCCTTGACTTACTGGGCTCAGGTGCTGCTTCAACTTCAGCCTTCCAAGTAGCTGGAATCACAGGCATGTGCCACCACTCCTGGCTAATTTTTTAAATTTGTTGTAGATAAAAGTTCTCACCATATTGCTCGGGCTGGTCTCTGACCCCCGAGCTCAGGCAATCCTCTTGTCTCCACCTCCCAAAGTGCTGGGATTACAGGCATGAGCCACTGCTACCAGCCCTGCTATTTTTTATTTAACAAAAACTCTAATGCGTTTAAATGGTTAATAGTGATGTCTGAGCAGGAAATGCGTTAGTATGTACATGCCTGTGTAAATATATATGTTTGCATTTATGTATGTAAAGATAATTTAGTATAAACATAACAAAAATGGTAACTACACTACAAAGTTAATATGCCTCCTATATATTAAGGTATCCTTAATAGCATTAAACATATAATATTCAAAATATTTTTGTCCTTCTGAAACAAACTTCCCAACTTCCCTATATTAGAGACTTATAAATTATGACCTTTGATAACAATACGTGACAGTGGCTTAACTAGCTGTCATAATAATGGTCAACATGTTATCATTTGACAATGCTAGCAATCTTTACTAAACATTAATTTATTTGATTCTTATACCATCTCTAAGAGGGAGTTTAATATGTGTATTCATATTAGATATTTTTCATGTTTAATGCCTTAAAGCACAAATTTATATTCTTGAAATTATCCCAGAAAATATGATACACAAAAATAAACGATAGAAAATCAGTCATCAATATAACAAAACAATATGCTGTGAATACTTACATAGTTATATGAATTCAGTATTAATTAGGTTCAATAATTTCAAAAAATACAGCAAAGTAAACATATTAAATTATGTAGTATTCATTTATAAAAGAATAAAAAATAAGAAAAATTTTGTAATTATTCTCAAAAATTTTATATTCAGTACAGATCTTACCAGTCAATTCCAAATTGATATTTCTAATTACATAAGCTCCTTAAATTTAACTTGTGGCAAACTAACTTCTTGATTATTGTCTTACTTTATTTGCATTACTATAAAAAATATCTGAAGCTGGATAACTTATAAAGAAATGAGATTTATTTGGCTTATGGTTCTGCAGGCTGTACCAGAAGCATGGCACTGGCATGAGAACCTCAGAAGGCTTTCAGTCTTGGTAGAAAGGAAAGGGGAGCCAGTGAGTTACATGGCAAAAAAGAGAACAAGAGGGAGAGGAGGCAGGTGCCACACTCTTTTAAACAACCAGCTCTAGTGTAAACTAATGGAGTGAGAACTCCCTCATTACCATGATGACAGCACCAAGCCATTCATAAGGGATAGGCCCTCGTGATTAAAATCTCTCCCACCAGGCCCCACCGCCAGCACTGATAATCAAATTTTAACATGAGATTTGGAGGGGATAGATATTCCAACTATATTAGTTATCTCCCCACATGGATTATTTTGCTATTCTTGAGCTCAGTAGATGTAATCATTTTATACCAGGAAAAGTAGGAATCATTTAGTCACCTCTGTCTTTTTCATTTCTACAATTAAATTTATTACCTAGTCTGGTCAGATTTACCTACTTTATATATGTTCCATCTACTTTTCCCCATTTTCGCCCTTATTATCCTGATTTCCACTCCATAATCTCTTTCCTAGACTACTTCAGAGGCCTCCTAAATATTCACTTTTATCCAGTGATGTACCTATCATGTTTATTCTCCATAGGTAGCTAAGGGGAGCTTACAAAACACAAAAGTAAGATGTCATGTCCTCCTTAAAGACCATTACTCTTAGAAGAAAGAAAGAGTTTGTTATCATGGTTTACAATGGTTTAGTACTTTTCTAAATGCCCCAGTTGTCCTGCATCGTGCTCCTCTTCCTGCATTCTGAAAGAAAGGCCAATTTATTCTTCTTTCTATCATGTGACTTCCCACCAAGGTCTTTATACCTGTTTCTCCCAAAGCAGCTTATCACTCTCAAAGCCTTTTCCTCTAGTATCTCATTTTTTTTCTTCTAATCTTGCATCTCATCTCAATCACAGAAAATCCGTCCCTCCTTCCCTTCCTCTCTCTCTTTCTGTGTGTATATCTTTTTAGAGACAGATAATCTCTGAGAGCTTAAAAAAAAGTCACATCCATTCTACTGGGGTTAAGGGAAAAACATATACTGGACAGAAAATATTGGCACTGGAAAATTACTGATTAAATTTTGGCTTTTTGTCAACTCTCTCATTCTGTTTCTCTCTCTCTGTTTTTCTCTCTGTGTTTCTCTTTCTCTCTGTCTGTTTCTCTCCTTTTCTCTCTGTCATTTTTTTTTAAATTTTTTATTTTATTTTATTTTATTTTTTTGAGTTGGAGTCTCACTCTCTCACCCAGACTGGCTTGAGCGATCCTTCCGCCTCAGCCTTCCAAGTAGCTGTAACTATGGCGCGCGCTACCACGCCCGGCTAATTTTTTGATATATTGTAGAGATGAGGTCTCGCCATTTTGCCCAGGCGGGTCTCGAACCACGGGCTCAGTCAATCCACTCACCTCAGCCTCCCAAAGCGTGGAATTACAGGCTGAGCCACCGAGCCCGGCTTCTCTTCCATTTTTTAATTCCTTACTAGAATGCTTTCCCAAAAGCCATAATCACTGTTAGTATTAAGTTTCTGAAACTGTGATTTGACTGATAAGAGTCAGACCTCTGTATTTCTGTAACTAGTGGCGTAGCAAGTAGTGGCATAAACTTTAAAAAAAAATTTATACAGATATTGCTAAAAAGGTTAAATCTGAATGTGCAAATGTTTAAATACGAATGTTATATCTAAAGCATTGGTTGATGAAATATAAGAAGTGTAAAAAGCTTCTATCATGTAAAATATGAACATTATTTTTCTTTAATTTTAGAAAATATTCCCCACATGTCAACTGGAGCAGAATTTTGATGTATCTCTTATAGATCTCTCTCTATATTTTTTTGTTTTTGCATTTTTTTTCAAAGTTTGATTCTGTTATATTGGAGACCAACCAGTTTCGGTATATATCCATTTGTCTGTTGCCCTTGTACTTCTGCCCTCTCCCCTTTTCAGTTTTGGTGCCATTTCCTTTAAGGCCTTGTTTCTGATAGGAGATGGCTTAAACACCTGTCCTTAGTGTTATGAAGCAGGTACATATGAATACAACTCAAATTTTTGTCCGAAAAGTAAGTACAGACTAGTGGGAATGTAGAGATGGAACAAGCAGAAATAACTACCTTAAGATAAATAGTGATGAAAAGCTACAAATAGCCATATAAGGTTAACGGAAAAAGAGATTACTTTGATTTGAGATAATGCAAATATACTTCTTACTAGATGTAGAATTTGTCTAGCCTTCAGAAATAGGTTTCAGCTTTGAAATATTATTGTTCATTCTATTGTATCTTTTAGGTAAAAGTTCTAGAAACTAGAGAGACAATGCAAAGTCTTTCCAAAAGCCTTCAAATACTGTCACCAAAACTAAAACTGTCTTAGCTGGCAGTACTTGATGTAAAAAGGTCTCTGCTCTCTCTACCTACTGATAGTGTTGGCCTGTGGGTTGCTAGCACTATTCCTCTTACTGTGAAGTGTCCTGGGAAGATGTCTCAATAAATGCTCTGCCTTATGCGATAATGCTTCATTTACATTTAAGACCAACAGAGATGATGTAATTTGGAGAGTACTTTTGGCACAACATTAAATTCATGGCAACAATCTTAATAGCCAAACATTGTCTATGCAACCGAATGGAAAAAATCCAATTTGTACTGATTCAAGGTTATTATTTCAGTTATTTTGATGAGCAATCTATTCTCACTGTGATAAGCAATCTATTTTCACTGACTGTGCAGTTCACCTCGTTTATACTACTGTGGGCTACACTACCAAGTATTTTAGCATGTCACATTTAGAATTATCTGTGTAAACTGAGGCATCTCTCATTAATATTAAATGGACTGTTGGAAACTTTACAGCAAGAATATCCTTGGCAGTCTATACAAAGGCTTCTTTTAGAGAAAATTCATTATTTGCTATGCGAAGAAATTTACAGACTGGAGGAATCTGTGTATTGATACAACTAACTAAATGTTAACTCCGTATTACTAATGATTTGTAATATGAAGGGAATAAACACAGTGATATTTATTATTGGAACTATGTGGAAAGTTGTGTGAAAAGTACAATGTTTGTAAAGTTGCACTTTACATAGTATTACTAGCTGAAAACATTTATGACATTAAAAAAAATAGACTTATTTTGAAAAGTGTTCACTTAAATAATACAGTTTACTTTGATAATAAAGTTTTCACACAGAAGTAGTTACTATTTAGGATGTTTAAGAATCCCAGTGGTGTTGAAGAGATTATAAATGAGATAGCTATCCACTGTGAATGTGACTTGTAGGTGATGTATGAGTTAGTTGCAAATGATAAAGTCTTCTCCCTCCTGATTACATATGTAAGACTGGTTGATGACTGTGACCTTCTAGAGTGGTAGCTTGATCTTATATGTATAATTAACCTTACTGTGGCCTCTTAGAAATATTCAAGGGGTAACTGACTTGACATAAAAGCCCATGTTCTCCTGAATTTAGTATTGTACAATAAAAGAACGGGCACATTATATTTGGCAGTTGAGGTGAAAGATTTGATGCTGCTTTTTAAGCAACTTTTTCTTTTAAGATGACTGCTCTTCTTAATACCAGGCAATTCTAAATCCATAATAAAAATCTGGCTTTCTTTTTGATGACTTGCATGCAAATATGGATTACTGTGCTAAATCCTCAAGCTTTAACACACTGTTTAATATCTGAAAAACAAATAACCTTTTAATACCTGCTTACTTATTTATGTCTTGAAGATGGAGTTCCATTACAGGCAAATGAGCACCTCTTAGATTATTTCAATACCAACTGCAATAATGATTCCAACACAGAAGTCATCCACAGTTGAAAACATGCATTCATTATTTATGAAGTGACAGAAAGATAGAGTAAACTTTTTTATAACAAGAATTCTCGACTTAGAGAGAACTGAAAGGGAAGTACTGACAAATAAAGTTACATATAATTTAAATTAACATTCCCATTTTATTATGGTTATAAGGTATTTTTCAATATTTCTTATATGCATCCTGAAATAAAATAGTAAATGATCATAATTTTAGATCGTTTATTAAAGGATGACTCTATATCTAATAGTTATACTGATAATAACATGGACCTATGGCATACATGTATTTTCTCTGTGTAGTTATATGAACTTTAACCTGGAAACTTATCCCCAAGAATGAGTCACTTAGTAATAATTCCAGCAAATACTCAACATCTATGTCACTTCTTGAGTTTGTGGTTCTCTACATATCATAACATACATATTGCTTTCATTAAAGTGATAGAGAGATTGTTTAAATTTTTTAGTATATTTTACACGAAGCTTTATAGTGGTAATTTTTATTTCTAACCACCTAAGGATAAGATACATACATTTGGTGTCTTATGCAGTTGCAAAACTGTATTCATGTCAATGGATCTATAATGTCTCAACATGAAAAGTAAGAATAGATTAGGAAGATATTGAGGAAAATGTCAAATAAGAATCTTGTAGTCATCAAGTAAGTCTCACTTATTTTTATCTAGTATTGATAATGTCGTTATAATTTACTTTTGCCAATCAATCATTGATTCACATGATTTTCTTGTGAACAGCTAGAATATTTTGTTTTTATATATTTTAAGTCTCAGAAATTATTGTTTGTCCTCTTGATCTAGAAAGATGTTTCATATTGATAGAAATTATTTTTTATGCTTTTGTTTTTAGGATGATATTTCTTTAGTCACCTTTAGAAATTAAAGACATTCATAAAATAGTAACTTCAGTCTAGAGTGGCATACTTTATGAGAAGCTCTAATTTAGTGTACTCCAAGTAAATCACAATATCATTAACTTAAACATTTTGCAATGCACTTTTATGCAAAATACTCATAGGAAAAGCAGCAAACCTCCAGGATTTGCTTTAAACATACATACATACATCAAATACATTAGAAATAATGATACGAATGGCAACTCCAAGGCCCTGGGAATCTTTATAAGGAATAAATAGTTAAAGAAATTTTTATCTTGCTTCTGTTTGGTCTTAGATGCATTTTGATTTGCTGTAATTTCTTGTAAATTAGTAATCTACATTTAAGGCATATAAAAACGTTTACTTCACTGTAAATTAATCAGCATTCTGTAATCATTCTGAATAAATAGTTTACTAAAATTGAAAACAAGAAAAAAAAACCCTCCAAATCACTTTGAGTAAAATTATATAAAATATATTTTATATGAAATATATTTTATCAAAAACCTAAATATATAATTTTTGAAATAATTATAATTTCTGGAACTTATAAAGGGATCTCATGAAGCAATATATAAGGATAGTATAAACATATTCATAGTTTCATTGTTAAACTTCTATGCTTCAAGATTTATTTTATTTTATTATTTAATTTTATTATTATTATTATTTTTTTGAGTCAGAGTCTCACTCTGTCACCCAGGCTGGAGTGTAGTGGCATACTCACAGTCACCACAGCCTCGACCTGCTGAGCTCAGATGATCCTTCCACCTCAGCCTACTAAGTAGACGTGCATCACCATGCCCAGCTAATTTTCAGATTTATTGTAGAGATGAGGTCTTGCCAAGTTGCCCAGGCTGGTCTCAAACCCGTGGGCTCAGGCAGGCCTCTCACCTTGGTCTCCCAAAGTGATAGGATTATAGGCGTGTGCAACCACGCCCGGCCAATGCTTCAGGATTTAAATACATTTCTTATAAAACATTACTATATATACAATTTTGGGATTGCTATATTTGATATGAAATGCTTCTAATTCTTGTATTAATTTGAGTGTACATGATTACTAGCAAAATTGAGACTCTTTGTATGAATTTATTGATCTTTCTTTCACATTTCCTTCTTGGTGAAATCTTTTGTTAAATCTTATATTAGTTTCCTAACAAACTATGGTCATTTTTTAAAAAATTGATTTTGCAATCTAATCATTTGTGAATTTATTGTGTCGCATACATATTATCCTTAATCTATAGGTCGTGTTTTCACTTTAATAATGTGTTGTAGACACATGAAGAAATGTTCAACCTCACTAATCATCAGGGAGATGCAAATCAAAAAGATCTGAGTATCACATATTCTCACTCATGTAGTGGACCTTGATCACCCAATGTATTACCATAAGAAAATGACTGATAGTGGTGGGAAACAATGGGGGGGAGGGAGGGGAAGGGAGATAGGATTAATGGTGGTAAACATCTGTCTGGGGATGGGAAGACACCTCTTATCAACAAGGGTAACTGAATGGAGCATATTTGTATACCTAACCCTTAACTGTACCCCACAATATCATAATAAAAAATACCGATTATAAAAATAATAAAATAAAATAATGTGTTGTATTCATTAAGGACTAATATTCTAGGCTCAGGGGTTAAATACAAATAAATTTTGCCCCTCAAATGGATACAGACTTCCAAGACATTGGTAACATACAAGCAAGTTTCAGTGCCAGCCCGTGGCCTTTACACTCAGAAGTGAGAAGAGGATAATATATAGGTCATAGCTTTTTCCCATTCTAAGAGTGACTCATACACACTAAAGTAGGAGGGTAGGCCTGTGAAATTGTTCCTGTAGATTGCAGATCCCAAGGAAACTTTTCCCTTCCCCATCTGGTGAGGGGAAATAGCACTTCTGTGAGTCTACAGTTATAATAGTGGTGGCTGCGATGAGACTATGTTGCCTCAGACTGTACTGCAGAAATGCTCATAAACCTCCTTTTATGGTTTCAACTGAGTGTATTCCTCAGTCTTCTTTGGTACAGGAATGTAGGCATTCTGGGGCTTCTTTAAACAAGCAATACAGAGATAGTTTTAAAATATATATGCTAATGACACAGTGATTATTTCACACATAGCAAAGATGCCTTAATTTAGTATAGTTTATTGTCATCAGGTCTTATGAAACATTTTGATATTCAATGAAATATTTAGTTTTTGATTTTAATAAACAATCTTTTTTACAAAGAAGAATTTGCATGAAAGACCCTAAGTTTCAAGAAAAGCATTGTCCCAGAAAATCGTTTCCCAGGATAAAAAGCTTTCATTTTGTATGATAAAGTAAGAAAATATTTCTTTCGGTTTCATTTTTGTGTGTGTGTGTGTGTGTGTGTATGTGTGTGTATGTGTGTGTGTGTCTTGTTTAGGCTATCCTATGTTTTTGAAGAAATAAAGAAAATTTTCTACGCATTCTTTTAACACTTTAAAATTTTCTTTTACTTTTTTTGTATGGTATAGAAATTGAATTTGGAGTACAGTCCTGCTCTATTTTATTTTTTCCATACTGATGACTGATTGTCCCAATATTGTTTATTGAATATACATTCTTTATACATTGAATTAAAATTCTAGCACAGCTATGCACAGTTTCATATACGCATGAATATATTTTGATATTTTATTTGTTTTATTGTTATATTCATCATCTCTACATGAATACTATGTTGTAATGTAATTATTCTGCATAAAAGTCTCAATAGATTGTAAAATGAATGAATCCACTCCCATTTCTCTTCAAAATTGCCTTGGCTAATGTTGTTTTTTATTTTATTTTTATTTTTTTTTAGTCAGAGTCTCACTGTTGTCCTGGCTGGAGTGCAGTTGCATGCTCACAGCCACCGCAGCCTCGACCTGCTGGGCTCAGGCAATCCTTCTGCTTCAGCCTTTCAGGTAACTGGAAGCACAGGCATATGCCACTATGCCCGGAAAATTTTTGATTTATTATAGAGACGAGTCTTGCCAATTTTCCCAGGCTGATCTTGAATCCCGGGGCTCAGGCAGTCCTCTCGTCTTAGCTTCTCAAAGTGCTGGGATTACAGCGTGAGTCACCGAGCCCAGTCTGTTTTTTATTCTTTATCTTTCTATTTCAATTTTGGGACTAGACAAGTTTGGTGAAGTATTGTGCTGTAAATGTTGTTGGAGTCATGTGTAATTTTTACTTTAGTTTGGGCATAGTTTATTTTATACACACACACACACACACATATATACATATATGAAAGCAGGATTTATTAAGAGAACAGAAAATCTCCCACAGTGGGAGGGGACCCAAGGGGGTTACTCCATATTTTTAAATAATGGATATACTTATCGATGTTCTTTTTCAGGTCATGTCATACATTTTTATAAATTTACCACATACATATTGAGTTTCTTTCATATTCCTTCACAAATTTTTGTTTGTGTTTTCCTGAATGGGCATTTAAATGTTATATCTCAAAATTGATTGTCTGAACAATAATATTGCTTTTTATCATTATGTCTTCTAAGCAACTGTGCTGAAGTCTTACTCGTTTTTGTAATTTGTAACTGTTCTTACAATTGTATAATAGTAGATGTAATATCTGTGAAATAGGATTCTTAAAAATTTGCATATTATTTTTTCCCTATCTAATTAACCAGGCTAGGGCTCCTATTACAATGGTCAATGCAAATGGTGATCAGAGCCATTCTTGTGTTTTCCTTGACTTTAAAATAACACTTTTTCATTTTTTTGCCATCATGTATACGATTTGCTTTAAATCGTTTTATAGTAAGTACTAATTTGGGATATATATGCTGTTTAAAACTACAGAAACACAATAGTCTTTTTCATTATCTTCTTCATAATGAACAATATAGAGTTTCTATTAGTCAATTTTAATTTTTAATAGGTCATAGTGATGGAACTCATCAAATCCCAACACTGTTTCTGACTTTGTCTTTAAGATACTATTTCTTTCCAACTTACGTTGCAGTCAGCATATAAGTATTATTAGGAGATGGATGAGAATTTTTTGGGGAGCGGGGAGAGGGAGAGGGTAAGATTATAGCTTTGAGTACCACAAGATTTGATAATATTTAATTATTAATATTTTTTCCAGGCTCAGAATAATGTCCCTTTTCTGCACCATCCAGAAAGCTTTTTTTTTTTGGCATATTTAAAAATTAAATATTTATAATAACTGAAAATATCATGGTTAATTTGATTCCCAGTCTGAATCTAGAAGTAAGTAGGAAATAATTAAAAAATAAATGAGCAATTAGGCATATATTTCATAATTGAGTAGAATTTTAAAACAGCATGATTCTATCTTCATTTACAGTTGAAAGATTAGAGACCCACAAAAGATTAATTTATCTGAATTAATGTAGACAATTAGTGGAATTGGCTTGTCATCTTCTAGGTTATAGCTTAAAAAATTTAAAGTATATTTGGGACGATTTTAGAGGTAAAATTCCTTGGTTTTCTTTTCAAGTTTATTCTTTGATCATCATTGCTCTCGATACTGCTATTTACTCCCATTGACAGGTTGTTATTGTCATCGTGATTTTGGTTTAATGTTTTAGTGAGCAATATGTGTTCTTATTCTATGGCAACATTTAATAAAGGAAGGTTTACACAATTTAATTAATAATTATAATGTGAACCACTGTGCTACTACCACCAGTTTGAGAAATATAACATTGTCATAATCCCTTTCTGTCTCTGCAATGTCATCCTTCTTCACTAAAGCTCAAAACTGTATAATGATCTAAGTTATGGAATTATCATTTCTTTGTTTTCTTTTCTTTCTTTTTTTTTTTTTTTTTTGAGTTGGAGTCTCACTCTGTCGCCCACACTGGAGTGCAGTGGCCGCTCCCGGCCACCGCAGCCTCAACCCGCTGGACTCCAGCGATCCTTCTGCCTCAGCCTTCTGAGTCACCGGAATTACAGGCATGCGCTACCAGCCCGGCTGATTTTTTGATTTATTGTAGAGATGAGGTCTTGCTGCCCAGGCAGGTCTCGAACCCACGGGCTCAGGCAATCCATTCACCTCAGCCTCCCAAAGGCGCAGGATTACAGGCTGAGCCATCGAACCCGGCTTCTTAGTTTTCTTTTAGAATCTTATTGTCCATGTATGTTTCTATAACAAATATGGTTAGTTTGATCAGATTTTGAAATTTATAGAAATGAATTAATACTGTACTTATCATTTATGCCTTGTTTCTTTTGCTTACTATTATGTTTTGTGAAATGTGTCTGTTGATGCACATAATTGCAAATTATAAATGTTCACTATTGTATGGTAAGCTATTGCATTACTATTGCCAAGTTTATTTATCTGTTCTTTCTTGAAAGATATTTGAGTTTTCATGCTTCAGATTTTATAAAATACACATGAATTGTTGTGCATGTGCACAGATTTCCACATAAAGATCCTGTACATATTTTGTTGTACATGTACTCACCAATTAATTCCAGGAGTTTTTTGGTCAGTTCTCTGGGATGTTCTGTATATACAAATATGTCATCTGGGAATAAAGTTGGTTTTATTTCTCCCTTTTTGATCTGTATAACTTTTCTTTTCTTTTCATGTATTGTACTAGTGGGGACTTCCAGTATATTGTTGAATAGAAATGGTGAAAGAGAACATTCTTACATCGTTCCTGATCTTGGAAGGAAAGCACCCAATTTCACACTATTAAATGTGATACTAGCTTTAGGCATTTGTAGATGTTCTATTTCAAGTTGAAGAAGATTTTCATCTTTTCCTAGTTTGCTGAGAGTTTTTAATCATAAGGAAATTTTAGATGTTTGTCAAATGCTTGTTTTGCAGCAATTGATAGATAATTTTTTATTTTTTTGCCTAAGCTTGTTGAGATGATGGATTACAGTGATTGATTTTAAAATTTTAAATCAGTTTTGCATACCCGGAATAAATCCCATTTGTTCATGGTGTATAAATTTTTATACATTGTTAGTAAAATTTGCAAAAATTTATTAAAGATTTTTACATCTATGCTAAGGAGAGATACTAGTATGTATTTTCCATTGTCATATTGTCTTTGTCTGGTTTTAAAATTAGGCTAATGTTCACACAGAATGAGTTAAGAAGTGAATTTTTTTTTTTTTACTTCTGTTACAATTTGTAGAGAATTGATGTAATTTTCCCTTATGTGTTTGGTAGAATTGGCAAGTAAAACAGTCTGGGCCTGGTTCATATTTTTTTTTTTTTTTTTTGAGTTGGAGTCTCAGTCGCCTAGACTGGAGTGCAGTGGCCGCTCCCGACCAAGGCAGCCTCGACCCGCTGGGCTCCGGCGATCCTTCCGCCTCAGCCTTCCAAGTAGCCGGAATTACAGGCGCGCGCTACCACGCCCGGCTGATTTTTTGATTGATTGTAGAGATGAGACCTCGCTGCCCAGGCGGGCCTCGAACCCACGGGCTCAGGCAATCTATTCACCTCAGCCTCCCAAAGGGACGGGATTACCGGCTGAGCCACCGACCCCGGCTTAGTTCATATTTTTAAGAGTTGTTTACTGTTGATTCAATGTCACTAACAGATAAAGGCTTATTCCAATTATCTATTTCTCTTAGTGTGAGCGTTGGTAATTGGTGTCTTTCAAGTAATTGTCTCATTTTGTCTAGTTCATCAAGTTTCTGGGCATACAGTTGTGCATAGTATTCCTTTATAACCCTTTTAATGTATATTGAATCAGTAATATACGCCTCTTTCATTTATGATTGTGGTGATATCTGTTTTATTTCTTTATTTTTGTCTAATCTGGCTAGAAGTTTATCAATATTATTGATTTTTTTAAAAAGAGTTTCCTGTTTTCCATTTTATTATTTACTTTTTTCAATATCTTTTTTTTTCAGGTTTATGTGGCTAATTTTTCTCCAGAACTCTAAGGTGGAAGCTTTTTTTTTCCTTTTTTCTTTTTTTTATTTTAAAGATGTGGGGTACAATTCAGGGTTAGGTATACAAGTGTTCATTATGTAGGTACCCTTGTTAATGATGTATGCCCCCACTCCCTCAGCAAATTTGCACTACTGCCAATCCCGCACTGCCCCCTGCCAGCAGTCTTCCACTACTGCCAATCCTTTTCTTATAGTATTACGATAGTTGTTCAAGGTTCGCTTAAGAGTGAGAACATGTGATACTCGGTTACTCGGTTCTTTGTTTCTATGATAGATCATTCAGTATTATAGACTCTAAGTCCATCCAAGTTGCTACAAAGTTCATCATTTTGTTCTTCTCTATGGCTGTGTAATATTCCGTCTATATGTAATAGTCCATCTGCATAATATTCCATTCTATATGTACCACACTTTTTTGATGGGCAGCGTGGTTGATTCCATGATTTTGCTATTGTGAACAATTCTGCAATAAACATACGTGTTCAGGAATCTTTTTCATAGGATGATTTGAGTACCTCTGGGTATATTCCCAGTAGGGGGATTGCAAGGTCATATGGAAGGTTCGTTTATAGATCTTTTAGGGATCACCAAACTGTTTTCCACAGAGGTTGTACTAGTTTACACTCCCACCAACAGTTGTAGAAGTGTTCCTTTTTCCCCACATCCTCTCCAGCATCTGTTGTTTTTTGAGTTATTGATGATGGTCATCCTGGCTGGAGTGAGGTGGTATCTCCGTGTGGTTTTAACTTGCATTTCTTTGATAACTAGTGAGGCTGAACATTTTTTCATGTGTTTGCTGGCTACTCATATGTCTTCTTTTGAGAAGTGTCTATTCATATCTTTTGCCCACTTTGAAATAGGGCTGTTTGGTTTTTTGGTTTTTTTTTTTTTTGCCACATTTCAGTACCATGTATATCCTAGATGTTATGCCTCTGTCAGACATACAGTTGGCAGATATTTTTCCCACTCTGTGGACTGTCCTCCTACTCCCTTGAAAGTTTCTTTGGCTTTGCAGAAGCTTGTCAGTTTGGTGAGGTCCCACTTGTCTATCTTATCTCTTATGGCATGGGCACTTGGGGTTTTGATCAAGAATTGGTTGCCAGTTCCAATTTCCATAAGGGTGTCTCCTGCATTTTCTAAGGTTCTTATAGTTTGAGGTTTTAAGTTTAGGTCTTTGGTCCATTTAGAGTTGATTTTTGTGTATAGTGATAGGTAGGGGTATTGTTTTAATCTTCTGCATGTGTTCAGCCAGTTTTCCAGCATCATTTACTAAATAGGTTCTCCTCTCCCCCATGGTTGGTGGTGAAGGCTATGTAGAAGATGAATTGGTTGAGAAATTGAGGTTTTGTTTCGGAATCTCTACCCTGTTCCACTGATCTGTATACCTGTTCTTGTACCAATACCAGGCTGTTTTGATTACTGTATCTTTATAATAAAGTTTAAAGTCTGGGAGTGTGATACCTCCTGCTTTGTGTGTTGTTGTTTTTGTTTTTTGTGTTTTGTTTGTTTGCTTTTTCTGAGGATTTTTTTTTTTTTTTTGGCTATTTGTGGTGGTTTATGTTTCTATGTGAATTCCTGTTTTGTTGTTTCCAGGTCCGAGAAGAATGCTGCTGGTAATTGAATGGGTATTGCATTAAATCTGTAGATTGTCTTGGGTAGGATGGACATCTTAACAATGTTGATTCTTCCAATCCATGAGCATGGAATATTTTTCCATTTGTTTGTGTCATCTTTGATTTCTTTGAGTGGAATTTTGTAGTTTTCATTGTAAAGGTCTTTCATGTCTCTGGTTAGGAAGAGGTCAAGATATTTTATTTTTGTGTGTGACTATTGTGAATAGAATTGTGCTTTTTTATTTGGATTTATGTTTGTGTGTAGAAATGCACCAATAATGTGAGATAGACTGTCTTTTGCACATTTGTTTTATACCCTGAGACTTTGCCAAAGTCCTTTATCAGTGCAAGGAGGTTTTTTACAGATTCTCTTGAGTTTTCAAAGCATAGAATCTTGTTGTCTGCAAAGAGGGATAACTTTACATCCTCTTTTCCTGTTTGGATACCCTTGATCTCCTTCTCTTTCTGATTGTTCTAGCCAAGACTTCCAAAATATTTTGAAAAGGAGAGGTAGGAGTGGGCATCTTTGTCTTGTTCTGGTTTTCAAGGGAAATAGTTCTAATTTCTATCTGTTTAGCAGTATGCTGTCTGTGGGTTTCTCATAGATGGTTCTTACTATTTTGAGTTATGTTCTGTCTATGCCTAGATGTTTGAGGACTTTTATCAAGAAGGGGCATAGATTTCATCAGAAGCTTTTCCATTTCTAATGATATAATCATGTGGTTTCTGTTGTTACATCTGTTGATGTATTTAATTATGTGTATGGTCTTGTGAATGTTGAACCATCCCTGCTCCTGGAGATGAAGCCTACTTGATCATGATGGATGATTTTTGAGATGTGTTGTTGGTTCCAGTTTGCTAGGTTCTTGTTCAGAATTTTAGCATCTATGTTTATCAAGGCTATTAGCCTGTAGTTCTCTTTCTTTGTTGGATCTTTAACTAGAATGGGTATCAATGTGATGTTAGTTTCATAAAATGATTTGGAGAGAGCTCCATCTTTCCCAATTGCCTGGAATACTTTCAGTAAGATTGATATCAGTTCCTCCTTATATGTTTTGTAGAATTCTGCTGGAAATTAGTCTGGTTCAGGGCTCTTTTTTGTAGGTAGTTTTCTTTTTTTTCTTTCTTTTCTTTTTTGAGTTGGATTCTCACTCTGTCACCCAGACTGGAGTGCAGTGGCCACTCCCAGCCACCGCAGTCTCGACTTGCTGGACTCCGGTGATCCTTCCACCTCAGCCTTCCGAGTCGCTGTAACTACAGGCACGCACTACCACGCCCAGCTAATTTTTGATTTATTGTAGAGATGAGGTCTTGCTAAGTTGCCCAGGCGGGTCTCGAACCCATGGGCTCAGGCAGTCCACTCACCTCATCCTCCCAAATGTGTGGGATTACAGGCTGAGCCACCGAGCCCGGCTAGTTTTCTTATGATATAGTCAATTTTCTGGATTGTTATTGGTCTACTCAGTCTCAATTTCTTGTTGATTCAACCTGGGGAGGTAGTGTGATGTCAGAAAGTCCTCCATTTCCTTTAGGTTTTCAAGTTTGTTTCCATACAATTGTATATAGTAGTCTCTGACAATCTTTTGTATTTCTTTAGGACTAGTTGTAACTTGGTCTTTTGCATTTCTGATTGTGTTTACTCGGGAATTTTCTCTCTTTTACTTGATCAGTCTAGTTAGGGGTCCATAAATCTTGCTTATCCTTTCTTGTTTGCCCAGCTTTTTGTTTTGTTGATTTTTTTGTAAAATATATTTTTCTTCTGTGTTCTGAAATTGGACTTTTATTTTGGTGATCTGGATTCTTCTGCTGAACTTAGGGTTTTTGTGATCTTGCTTTTCCAGCTTCCTTAGGTGATTTGTTAGACTGTTAACTTGTGATCTTTCTACCTTCTTCGTGTGTGTTCATAGAGGTATGAATTACCCCTTTAGTACTACTTTCATGGCATTCCAGTAATTTGGTAAGATGATTCTTCATTTTCACTTGTTTTTAGGTATTTTTTAATCGCTGTTTTGATTTTCATGTTGACCCAGAAGTTGTTTAGCATCATACTGTTTAGTGTCCATGTCTTTGTGGGTTTTGGGGGAATTTTGTTGGTGTTGATATTTATTTTTATTCCACTGCAGTCTTGAAGGTTCACAGCAGTATTTCAATCTAATGCAATTTGTTTATGCTTGATTTATGGCCGAGGATGTGGTTGATCTTAGAGTACATTTCATGTGGTGATGAGTAGGTTGTATATGCCATGGTTGTAAGGTGGATTGTTCTGTAGGTAACAATTAAGGCTATTTCGTCAAGTGTCATGTTGAGATCCCAGATCTCTTTTTTGATTTTTTGCCTTGATGATCTATCTAGGGTTGTGAGTGGGTATTTAAGTACCCAGCTAGGATAGTGATAGAGTCAATAACTTTTTTAAGTTTACCTAGAAGCTGCTTTGTGAATGCAGTGACCTTCGTATCTTTTTAATTTGGGGCAGCTTAAAGGGTATTTTGTCTGATATTAAGATCACAACTCTTGCTTTCTTTTGTGTTCTGTTTGCCTGAAAATTTGTTTCCTATACCCTTACTTTGAGTCTGTGAGCATCCTTTCTGTTGAGATAAGTCTCTTGGAGACAATATATTGTAGTCTCATGATATTTTGTCCATTTCCAGTGGTGCATTTAGTCCATTCACATTCAGGCTAATTATTGAGATGTGAGAATGGATCCCTGTCATGAGGCTCTTATTGAGATTGCTGTTGTTGCTACTGTTTATTTCTTAATTGGTTTGTTGTCTTTCTTTTGACTTTTGGGTTGATTCATGTGTGTTTTCATTCTTTTTCCTGAATTCTTGTGAAGGGTGTTGTTCTTTTTTTCCTTTCTTCTGTGTTTAATACTTTAAGTGTTTCTTGCAGAGCTGGTCTGGAAGGCAGTGTTAACTCTTAGGTATCTAATGTCTGGGAAGGATTTTAGTTCTCTATCACTGATAAAACTTAGCTTAGCTGGGTAGGTAATTCTTGGTTGCAATTGTCTTTGAGAACTCTGAAGATTGGGCTCAATGCTCTCCTAGCCTGAAGTGTTTCTGTAGATAAGTCTACAGCTATTCTAATTGATCTTCCCCAATAGGTTGTCTGACCTTTCTCTCCAGCTGACTCCCCTTTTATACCTACTTTGTGTAGACAAATGCCTATGTGTCTAGGAGTTGATCTTCTCATTCATATCTTGCAGGGGTTCTCTGAATCTCTTGTGTTTGAATGGTTGTGTCACTGATGAAATGAGGGAAGTTTTCTTGGATAATTTCATGGAATGTTTGTTCCAGGGTAGTCTCTGCCTCTCTGTCTGCCTTAGGGATTCCAATTAATTTTAGTTTCAGTCTTTGAAATAATCACTCATCTCTTGGAGACTTTGTTCTGTCTTTTTAAGCTTTTTTTTTTTTCTATGTTTTTAATAGTTTGGGTTCATTCCATATTTTGATCCTCAAGCTCTGAGATTCCTTCTTCTGCTTAGTTAATTCTGTTTTCCATGCGGATCGATTTGTTATTTATTTCATTCACTGTATTCTCTATTGTTGCTCAGTTATCAACTCATTCATTCTTTCCTTTTGCCTCTCCTCATTTCTATTTATTCTCTCTATTAATATCTTGATATATGTGTTTGTGGTTCGAGACCAGTCATTATGGGGGTTCTTCATTGTTTGCATTCTGAAGTCTGTATTCAGTTGTTTGCCTCCCAGTAGTCTGTTTGAGACCCATATTCTTTCTTTGTTTTTTTTCCCATTTGTGTAGATTTTTCTTCTTCTTTTTTTACCTCTTCTTTAATTCTGATGTTCAGGAATAGGGAGATAACTTTTACTTCTGTTTGCTAAATCTCCTATTCTTCCTTATGTAGATTTTTTTGACTTTGTTCAATTCTGAAGCTGCACTTTGTGTGGAGGGCAGTACTTTTTGTAGTTTTGAGATTTAATTTAGGGGGCAGCTGTGATTCAGAAACTATCTGCAGATCCCACTATCCACTGACAGATGTGTGGGCCCCCTGGAACCCACCTCCCACCACCTGACAATCTGTCCATGCAGATGGGGTATATGTTTGCCCCTGAAAGCAAAATGAGATAAGATAAAGGAAAAGAATGGAAAAAGAAGGAGGAAAATCAGAGGAAGGTAGAGAGAAGCAGAAGAGGGAAAGCAGACAGGAGTACTAACCAGCTTGCTGCTGCTGCTGTCAAGTCTCCCAGTCAGATGTAATGTGTTTGTGACTGTTCCATCCTGGAGGAGGGGCGTAAGTCTCTCTGAGTTAGATGATGAGATAACCTCTAGGATGCTGGAGGCTGGTTACAGCTGGGTGAAGCAATGCAGGTCTCTGCCTGGTCCCAGGATAGAGAGTATGGCACTGGTTGGCTTTTCCTCACTCATGGCGAGGCTTCTTTCCAGCTTTCCCCTGTCTTCACATCAGATTGTGGGTGTCATGCCACTCTGCTGTCATAGGTGATGGTAGGGGCCTGGTGCCAGGTGGTGAGGTTCAGCTGCTTTCTGATGCCTCTTTTCAGGACAGCCCTGAGAACAGCAGGCGATCTTGCACTCTGGGGCTCTAACCTCAGGGTGGTGGAGGGTTGCAGTCACTGCCTAAAGAGAGTCCCAGGTGCATGAACCCGAGTCTCCCCTCAGTGGAACTTTCACACATCCACTGGCACACACCTACTCATACAGAATCTTTACAGACACTTGCTTTTGCAAAGATTCTCAAAGTTCGATCTGTTCCATCACTATCTTGCCAGAAATCTTGGAAGTTTAAATTATTGATTATATATATTTTTTTTCTGTTATATTTATTCCATGCTATAAATACACCTACACATAGTACTTTCACTGCATCTCACAACTTTTGTTAACTTGTATTTTAAGTTTCATTTAGTTCAAAATGTTTTTAAAATTCTCTTGAGACATAGACATACAGATTATTTAGAAGTATTAAGTTTCTCAATCTCCAAAATGTTTTTATATTTTTAAGCTATCTTTCTGTCACTTATTTAATAGCATGTATTCATTTAATAACATCACCTGAGAACGTACTCTCTATTTTTAATATCCACTAATGTTCTTGTAGGTAACATGTAGCTGAGTCTTTTTAAAAATCAAACCTGAAAATCTCCGATTTATACTTGGAGAATGTAGATTATTCATGTTTACAATAATTCTTACTATAATGAATTAATATCCACCATACTTTAACTGTTTTCTACTTATTACACTTATTATTTTTAGTTTTTTCAACTTATATTTTTCTACTTTTCTGGTCTTAATTGAACATTTTATATGACTATTCTCTCTACTGCCTTAGAGTTTTAATTATACTTATTTTCCATTTTTTGAGTAGGGTTGCTCAAGTGTTTGTAATATACACTTACTATTAATTAAATTGACTTTTAAGTAACACTATACTATTTCACAAGTATATAGATAACTGACAACAAATTGCTCCAAATTTCTCACTCCCAACTCTTTAAATATTGCTGTCATTCATTTCACTTATGCTATATTTTACTTTATTTATATTGAAGCAAAATGTTGTTATTATTGTTACTTTGAGCAAATAGCTATCTTTCAGATCAATTAAGAATGAGAAAAATAGTTTATTTTTCCTTTTTTCTTCTCTGATCTTCTCCTTTTCTTTATGCTGATTGTGTTCCTGACCTATCTCATTCTTTCTTCTCCCAGAAGAGCTTCTTTTAACAGTTTCTTATAGGGCATACTTGCTTAAGATGATTACTATCTGTTTTTATTTTGTTTGAGAAAGCCTTTATTTCTCATTAATAATTTTTAAAATGTTTTTGGATACAATATTCTACATTGTTGTATTTTTATTTGTATGTAAGTACATTGTATGTATTTTAATCCACTTTCTTTTTGTTACATAGTTTCTGATGAGAAGTTCAGTGCAATTTTCATTCTTGTTCTTCTATAAGTAAGGTGCTTTTTCCTCTCTTTTTTTTTCTTCAAAGTTTCCAATTTATCTTTGGTCACAGTAGTTTGAATATTATAGGCCTAATGAGAGTTTTTTTTTTTTTTTTTTTAATATTTGTCTTATTGTGGTGTTCTCTGATCTTCCTGGATCTGTAGTTTGATGTTTGTCATTAATTTAAGACAATCTTGGCTATTATTACTTTAGATGTTTCCTCTGTTTTATCTTTTTCTTCTTTTTTAGTATTTCAATTGCATATGTTTCACATTTTGAAATTGTCTCACAGTTCTTGAATATTCTGTTCCTTTTTATTTCATTTTTAAAATTATTTTCCTCTGGGAAGGTTTTATTGACATATATTCAAGCTTGCTGAATCTTCCTTAGCTTGCTCCAGTCTAGTGTTGAGCCCATCAACATCATTCTTCATTTCTGTAACAGTATTTTTATTTCTACCCTTTCTTTTGATTCTTTCTTAAAGTTGCCATCACTCTGCTTACATTGTCCATCTGTTCTTGTATGGTGTCTTTTTTTGTAGAGTCCTTAACATATTAATCATAGTTATTTTAAGTCCCTTTCTGATAACTGCAAAATCTGAGTCAGATCTTTGCCTTGTTCTGATGCTTGCTTTGTCTGTTTAGACTTTTTCCCCCTGCTTTTTGTCATACTTTGTAATTGTTTTGTTAAACATCAGACATATTGCTTTGGGTAATAGAATTGAAGTAAATAGTTCTTTAATATGAGGACTTTTGTTCATCTGGCTAGTGATGGACTTTGTTTAATATTTGCAGTAGCTGAAGGTACCAGAGACTTTATGTTCTTCTACTGTCTTCCTCCATACTGTTAGGTTTCTGTAAGTGTTCCTTCTCAGAAAGGGTTTGTGTCTTATAGCTGTTTCAGTCAAAATCCACTCTTAGTACACTAGTACACTAATTTTAATCTATAACCTTATGACTGAATTTGTCTTTTAGTGAGCTATATCTCTTGGCAGTGATCTTCCCAGGTGTTACTGCCGTGATACAGCTATTTCTTTTTTCTTTTTTTTTTCTTTTTTTATTTCTATTATATGAATCAGGAAGGCTAGAGTTGGCTCCAGTGGGTTGAAATCCTTTTCCAGAGGTGGTACACGATCTGGTAAAATATTTTTCTTTGAAGAGTAGAACTTTGTTATGGAGAAAAATATGGATGTATTTTGGAATGATTACTTTTTCCTTTCCCTGCCAGAAATCTACAAGGAATTTCTTGTCTCTGAGGTTATGGTGGTGTTTTGGAGATAAAATACAAGAATGTGGGAGAAAGGCCTAAAACTACAGCTTCCAAGAGTTTCTAACTCTCACTCTCAGCCTTCAGTAATTAATCCAAATTACCATGTAAGTTTTCCTACCTGTGTATGGTTCTATCTGGCAATTTCTTCCCTAGTTAAGCAGATGTTGGCTGTATCTCTCTGGCTGTACCTGACTCTCCAGATTTCATGGTGAAATTTTTTCTTATAACTTTGGTTCTCTGACAGATTCAAGAAAAGTTACTAATACTTTGTTTATTGTTTATACAAATCTTTATTGTTGTAAGGCCTGCAGTGACAACATTCAAGTTGTTTACATGTTGGAACTGAAAAGTTATCAGTCTTTTTTAGTGAGACATTCTAGTTGGTAATTTAGAGATTTCAATTTTGACTAATGAAGTAGTCTGTTTGACTAAAGACTAATGAATTTTATTAGTTTTCGATAGGCATATTGTCCTTTTAGATATTCTATGTAGTGCAATGCCACTAAGACTTTTTGTCCATTTTTTTAAGAGGATAGTCTTCCCTTTCTCATTAATTTATATAAGTTCTGTATGTATAATTAATATATGTCCTTTTCAAAATTATGTGTGTTGTAAATATTATGTTTTACTTTGAGGATTGCCCTATTAGTTTCATAATGATGGCTTCTTATCAACAGGAATTCTTACTTGTAAAGTAGTACATTTATCAACCTTTTTCTAACATTCATTTAATAAATTTTGTGTTATGTATAAGAAAACTTTTGTAGTCCTCAAATCATGAAAATATTGTTTTATCTATTTTTAGATGGTTATTTTACTGTTCACATTTTCATATTCATTGACATTGGTTTAAAGATATGAAGCAGGATAGGATTTAATAAATTTTTGCTTGAATCAATAACTAATCTACATAGCACTTAAAAAAAAAATTTTTTTTTTTTTTGAGATGGAGTCTCACTCTGTCGCCCAGACTGGAGTGCAGTGGCCGCTCCTGGCTACCGCAGCCTCGACCTGCTGGGCTCCGGCGATCCTTCCGCCTCAGCCTTCCAAGTAGCTGGAATTACAGGTGCCTGCTACCACGCCCGGCTAATTTTTGATTTATTGTAGAGATGAGGTCTTGCCAAGTTGCCCGGGAGGGTCTCGAACCCGCGGGCTCAGGCAATTCACTCACCTCAGCCTCCCAAAGCGCGGGATTACAGGCTGAGCCACCGAGCCCGGCTTGATCTACATATTTTGAGGCGAAGCTCTTTGGTGGTTAGAGATTTAAAGTGTGTTGATTTCCAGACAAATGGACAATTTTAACATTTCAGACCCAACATCATCTATGTATTGTTTTTTTCTTCAGGTGATCATTTGATTCCCTATTGTTTTTTAATGTCTTTTGGAAATCATTGCAACTTTATTGAAATTATAGTTTAGATGCTCATTATACCATGAATTATAAAAATAAATGCATTGACAATAATTTATAAGCAAGATGATAACAGATCTGGCATGCATCTTTTTTTTTTAGAAATGCAGATGACCAGTCAGCATCAGTAGAAAACTTCAGATACAGTTATCTACCTGTCTTATGAGCATAATAGATTCACTTGCTTTCTAGGGGGTGATGAATTATGTCTGCTATTAAATGAGATGAATAGGTAGTAGTATTAATGACTCAGCTCTACCCATATCATGTATTTTGTCATTGCCATAGTAGACTGCCATTTATTTCTCTTAATTTTGCCCCAAATATTTACTCAGTTCTGATATGAAAAGTAAAAATTTCAAGACTAAATCATAGATAGATAGCTTTTGTCACAATCATATCATTTTATAAATGTTTCTTGTTAACTGTGTCACTGAGTATCTGTGCTTGGTTTATTACAGATAAAAGTGTCTTTAATGATAGTGTTTCCATTAAGAGGTTTATTTCACCTCAATTTTCAGGTCATATTGCTGAAAGAGATGAGATAATATCTGTTCATCCTTTATTTAAAGGTGATGCTATCCTGATATTTTGTGCTAGATAAGTCTTTTGAATACCACTATCAACAAAGATGTGATTACTGCTGAATCTTAGAATATACTACATCATAAAAAGCAATACATTTCTTTTGATTTGGCTGTCCAATATGGTAGAATAATACATCATTATGCCTTTGCAGTAAATATGATTAATGTAAATGCTCTCAAAAAATCATATGAAAAGTATACAGATTGGATATGAGTTAAAATGTATTCTGTGTACCAGACTATGCAAAACTATCATGCATAATAATCAAAGTGTATTTTATTCTTGAAATAACTCTCTTCCAAGAAAATTAAATAATATTATAAATTTTGGAATATAATTTTACTAGATAACAAGTTTTGCTTGCTTACCTCATGCTTTAAGTTTTGCTGTCCCTAATGCTTAAATATTCATTCAAGGGCACCATAGAACCAATTCCTGGTTGGGTGACACTACAATTTACTGTTCAAACTAGGACACTTTAGCTGGAAAGATGCAAATTTAAACAGCATGCTATGGCCATGTTATCAACTGGTACTCACCTAGACATAACTATAACATACACTCACCCTACTTCTAAGAAGAAATTAGAATTACATAATCATACTGCTCAAGGATGACTCCACCTGCGAGAAACATTGGAGGATCAGTGACTAGTTACTTTCTAGTCAGATATTTTTTTCTAAGTTCCTATCCTGTATATTCAGTTGTTTTAGGGCACATCTGTTAGTTTGTGTAAATGTTCTTCACATTCTATATAACTGGAATTAAATTAATCCTCCCCAAATCTACTCTCCTACCATTGCATTCCTTTGCCGCAGTGAGAAAAAAGGAGAATTATTATAGACTCCTTTGTCACTCACTTTCATAATTATATTGCCATCAGTTTAATAGATTTTAATCATTCTTACCTTTGTTTCTTCCTTTCCATGGCTCTGCTCATGTCAATGCATCTATTTACAAATGTGATGTCCACCAGAATGATATTCTTGTCTACAGTCTACTCCTGTAACACTGTTGCCAGAGTTTTATTTCCTTTTTTATTTTTTTTTTGAGTTGGATTCTCACTCTGTCATCCAGGCTGCCCCAGCGTGACCTGCTGGGCTCAGGAGATCCTTCCACTTCAGCCTTCCTAGTAGCTGGAACTACATGTGTGTGCTACCACTCCTGGCTAATCGTTTTGTTTTGTTTTGATTTTTTGATTTATTGTAGAGATGCAGTCGCTCCAAGTTGCCCAGGTTGTTCTCGAACCCATAGGCTCAGGCAATCCTCTCACCTCAACCTCCCAAAGTGCTGGGATTATAGGCTTGAGCCAACCCGCCCTGCCCCAGAGTTTTATTTCTAACTTGACAATTAAGTAATAACCTGCCAGTAAGACTTGATAACTCCCAAAAGCATGGAAGAATTTTACTCTTTACATTCCAAGTTCTGCAGTATTTGCTTATTACTATATATTTTACCCATGCCCGCCCTCAGCTGATCATTTCCCCATCCTGCATACCTACAGAGATGGTCATAATCCCATCAATCATATAATGATTATATATCTTCTGTGCCTAAGAATATGACACTTCCTTCTTGTAAAATATTATTTCTTTCTTTAGATTTAATTTCTACTATGCATTACAATCCAGTTCAAGTATTACTTCCTCTAAGACTTTTCTGATTTATTGAATTTAAACTTGTATTTCAATCACGTTTCACATAGTTTTTTCTTAGTATTTATTATATTTCATTATAAGATTTGCTCTATTTAGCTCTTTTTTTTTAGAACTCTAGGCTTCATAAACATAATAAAAAGTACTTATTTGGCAGAATATAACCATTCCCTAGCACTGCAAGTGTTAACAAAAAGAAGTCAACTTATGATTTAGTAAATACATGGGGAAGTACAGGAAAGCAGAGCGTCCAAACAGTCCAAGATGAGCTTAGTTTTGAGAGTAGAGACTTCAATAAATAACACTAACTTTCTTGAGATGATTGTGCTCTAGTAGATAAAATAAATCTGTAATATAGGTAATTATAAGAATATATGATTCTTACTGGTCAAAAATTGTAGAAGATACTCTTTGAGTCTATACATTTTTCAGGAGTCAGTTAAGCAATGCAACATTAATTAAAAAGAGGAATCTGCTTCAAAATGTGTTTTTGTTCATTATCTGTCACTTTTGCAATGTAGTCATATGTTCTCAAGATGCAGAGTTACTGAGAACTTTGGCTACAAATATCTATGTGTATAGGTGTACGTATATACAAACAGATATATATGTTATATGTATTTATATATATACACCATATATTCTAATTATATATGCACATACATGTTTTTCATATTTATTAGGGTATTCTTATAAGTGAGCTATATATGGTAGCTCAGTAGATTAAAATTTGCATTTTCGTACATTTATTAAAATGTTCAGACTTGGAACGCTGTTAGTGGATTTGTGTTGATGAGCTTTATAGGTTATTTTCATCATAGAGCTAGGCAAAATACAAATAACAGACAATTGTATTTTTGTACACAAAGTTAATTTAACAGTTACTTTCTAAAAACACAAAACAAAAGTGATTTCAAAATTTAAAAATAAATATCTTTTTTAAAAATCAGAAGGTGCTGTATATTTTGTGAGTTCAAAAAATCTTAGTAATCATTTGGATTAAAAGTCTTTCTTAATCACTTGTTAAGTATGATATCACATACTTAAGTATGATATTTCATTCTAAGATTTGCTCTATTTAGCTCTTTTTTTTAGAACTCTAGGCTTCATAAACATAATAAGTTTAATAGATTTAAAACATGTTTGTCTGATTATAATAGTCAATGTGATTGTTGTACAAAATGCTAAAAAATATAAAGAACTATAAATAATTCATTAAAGTATTCTTAAGATATTTCAGCTGCTAAAATGTTGCTGCTGTGGTTATCCAATATTCTGTGTTTTAGTAAGTTTCCCGCATGTGAATATGTATGATAGATAAGCAAACAAGTTGAAATTTTATGCTGAGTTTCACATTTAAGTTGATCTATTGTATTTCCTCAACGTTATTTAGTATTTTTCCAAACATGCTTTTATAAAGGATGGATAACATTTTTTAAAATTTGTACATATGTTAAGAAATTTATTCTTTACAATTTTTTAGCTTTATGTTATAAATGCTTTCATATATTACATAATTTTTGTTTGCTTCTGATTATTTCATTCGAAATTAATTAGGGATAATTTATCAGGCATTATTATATCAAAGAATATTAATTCTACAATATAATACATCATTCAGCATGGTTCTCTAGTGATATTTCTGTGTTTAACAAACTAACAAGCACTGCAACATGTTTTCAATTGGATGGTATAAGAAACTTTGAGTATGTTCACAAAACAAACACTCTCAAAGATTTTTTCAACTAGCTATTAAAAATAATAACGTCTTAGTATATTTATATATTTCTATTCCTTTAGTTATTAAAGAATTTGAGAGCTTTTCTAATATTTGCTTATTATTTTTATTTCTTATTGTATTTTCCATTTCTAACCCTTACAAATTTTAAACTAGGCTGTCTTTAAATTGATTATTAAGAATATTAATTTTGTGTGCTTCTTACCAATATTTCCCTCCTCACTTACTGATATTGTTTCTAATGGTGTTTAAACCACCAAATTTTAAGGGTAGATCAATAAAATGTTTCAAATATTTTAATAAGTTTTTTCTTATGCATGGAACCTTTTTTGTTTTTTCATGAGATCTGCTAGTCAATATGTTTCTTATATACTTATAAGGTTAAAATTATTTATGTATTTGAGTGTTAATTTTCCTGAATCCTATGAAATACAATTGTTTTCTCAGTAGATTGTTTTTCCAATGCCATTTGTTAATGAATATATCATGTCCCCATTTTATGATGATTTGTTAAGTTCTACATTGAAGTTTTAGTCATTGCAATATACTTTCACTTATTAACTTTGTGAATCTTGTAATAACACTGCTCTATTTTAAATATGTATGGTTTGACGGTATTATTTAATACCTTATTGAAATAGTGCTTTCTCATTATGATTTCTTTTTTAAGTTTCTTAGTTAAATGAGATTATTTTATTCTGCTTAGAATTTGTAGAATTTCCCTCCAAAAAACAGTTTGGGGTTTTACAAATCTAAATGATAATATATAAAATAATCAAACTTTTAATGTATTTACATATGTATCTGTGAATGTGTATCTATCTATTCATCTGTGAGATAATTGGTATCACAAAAGTATTTATTTGTTCCATTCATACTTTTTCTTTATTTTAATTTTTAAATATTTCTTACAAAAACATATGTACTTTATACCACACACACATTGCTTGTCAGTTTTAAAATGTACTATATTTGAGTTTCCTGTTTCTAAAATTTTGCTGGTTTTCTTAATTTATTTGTTTTTCTTAATTTTAAAAAAATTCTTGGATTTGAGCATCTTTAAAAATTATTACTGATGGAAAATAGTATAAAAATATCAACATTTCCATTGTTTTCACAGATGATTTTCTCTTAGACCTATTTATATTCCTGCTTTAACTTACTGGTCTTTAGGCCTGCTCCAAACTCTTATCCTCAGATCTCTCTTAATTACTCACTTGGTTAGAGCATTGGATCGGTTTGTTTCTTGATCCACAGTAACCTTCAAATAATGTCGGTGAAAGTTTTTAGGGAATGAATTTTGTTGAGTTATTCCATGTCTGAAACTATTCTTACTAAATCTTATAGCTGGGTCTTAAGGCATTGTTCCACTTCCTGTTAGCACCAGTGTTCTTGATTATAGTACACTGCCCATATGAAATGTTTTCTTCTTGTCCTTTCTAGAAATTTCAAAACTTTATATTTTATTTATTCATTCATCTACTAAATAGTTGCAGAGTGCCGGCTTTGGTTCCATGTTGTATACTCAAGATAGAGAGTCAACAAAGTAGACAAAATCCCTCTTCTCACATCATTTACCAAGAGCTTGGAGAGAAAGACTAGCAATTTTTTAATTATTGGGTCCAAGAATATGTTTTTTGCATGTGTTATGTCGGGCATTTAGCAAACCCTTTCAATCAGAAACTGTCTGACCCTAAGCAATAGAAGAAATACTCTTATATTAATTTTCAATTATTTAATTCATTTTTTCTGAAACTTTGTCTTATTAGAAGTTAAGGTTTTTATACTAATCCTTTGTGATTTATGCCTTTATCATATTTTTCTTTGCTTTTTTCCTAAAATTCGTCAGTTTATTGACTTTTTAAAATATAATTCTAGATTATCTTATATTGAATATACCCTATGCATTCTGTACACTCCTTGTTCTCTCTAACTATTCATTCACCATAGTGTTGCATTTTTTTCCATGTAATATCTATTTAAATCTCTCTGAGGCTACTAATTGTGTTCTTGTGACATGTGACATTTTACGTTGTTGTAGTTACCTTTTACTACTTTCTTTTGCTATTTATTTTAAGTTGGTCTCTGTTTTTCCATTATTGCCTGAGAAACGTAGTTGCATTTTCAAATTTTAAAATGGAGAATAAATCCAACAGGGAGCAACTGATCCAAATACAAACTCACAATTAATATCACTGTTTTCCACTCCATATTTCACTTCTCCATTCTATTGTGCCTAGCATCTACAAGTAAATTTTCTGTGATTCTGAAGCACTACTTTCTTCTCCTCTCGTAACTGTAACCCTTTTCTTCCATTACTTCTACAACCCTGATTCATAGACATTACATCTTCTCCATTTACATTTTTTTCTTTCTATACTGAAACTGATGGCTTCAGACTTGTTTTTCTTATCATTGTAGATACGTTACGTTGCTTTCTAAATTGATGATCAGTTATATGGTAAAGTAGATAAGGAGGTAAACACACAGTGGTAGTGTTCTCTGTTCACTGGAATTAGAAGTTGAGGAAGTGTGGCTTTTGCTGCTGTTTTTACAGTTGTTGTTTTACAATTTGTACATGATGGATTGTATTTGTTTGTTAAACATCCTCTTTATAGAAAGTATAATTCATAAAAACGAGATCTTAGGCTACGAACTAGAGTCAATAGAAAGGAAAAGGAAAATAACATTAGTGTTTGTAAGATACTGGATAAAGTATTTCAGTTAATACTAATAACAACTTTGTGATATCATATATAATTTTCATCAACCAGCATTTCTAAAGGACACTTCCAAAATTTGGCACCTTAATGATATGCTATGTGGGTCACTTAAAGTTTCAGATTGCATCACATCCTATAATTATTAGTATACATGTCTTCATCTCTCTTAAATTGAAGGGTTTTAAGTGACAGAATTTATGTCTGACTAATATCATAGTTTTCTAAAATACTAATAACTTATAGGACTGAAATAAATTATCAATAAATGTTTTTTAAATTGATTACTGTAATAAGTTATTATTAAAGTTTATAATTCTGAACTCTATTTCCTCAAGTATAAGTAACCTAAAGTTTATAGAAGTAAGGAATTTGTATTACCATAAAAGTTACCTACCTTGATACTTACTTTTAAAGAAATAGTACATTATGTTTATGATTTCTCAATATATTTACTAATAAAGGTATGAATAAATTCAATAAGTAAACAAAGATGCATAAAAAACTTTTGCATAACAAGTACATTGTTAGCAGAGATATAGGCAAAAATTTGCTACATTCATTTAATATATGTGCTTAGTTGCACTCTATATAAATGTGAGATGCAAACCAAAGTCAACCATTTTTTAACAAAGGAATAATTTATAAATATTAAACACAGATTGCATAGTAAAGCAGACTAAGATATATACAATAAAAAAGTAAAAGTAGGTTCTGCTTCCTTCTAAATTCATAAGTAATTCCCCAGAAGAAAAGAACTACAGTGTCAATTCAAGAAAATTGTTAGAAAAATCAGTAGTATTGCCAAAGTGCTATAATCGAGGCAGTTTTCTTCTTTTAAAAAAATTAGCTCGGGGTGGAGGAAGAGGGAGGAAAAAAAAGAAAAAAGAGAAAAATATATATTAGCTCTGGTGGGCAAGGCCATGCAGGAAATGGTAAGGTGTAAGCACTGCTTGAATTATGAGTTAAATATAGAGACTGGGTATGCATGTAAAGAATTTATGCGTTTCAGTAAACCTACAGTAAGCTAATGTGATACTCTTATATTGATATGTAATGGCAATATCACATTATACCTAACAATATAAGAATTAGATATAAATATTACATAATATACATGTGAAAAGATTGGTAGAAAGAGTAGAAAAAAGAGCTCATCTTGTCACCTAATATAATTTAAATTTGGTCTCCAGCACTTAGCAATAAATGCTGTGTAAATTTTCACAAAAGTATTTAATCTCTCAGTATCTGCATATGAAAACTGAAACAGCAATCTTTAAGTATTGTTGAGAGAATTAAGTACATGTATGTTTGTAAACCACTTAATATACTCAATTAATGATAAAGATATAGTTAATGACTGTTAAAATCTTGCAGATTAAAACAAATTTATTTATACTTCATTCTGAAATTAATATTCATTAATAGCATAGAACTTTTGGTCATCACACCTACCGACAAGGAAATAAACAACATATGTCTTCAAAGACAAAAGTCTGATCTTACACACAAAGTATTGTTTTCCTGTACTATTGACAGTCACTCCAAAGTAAAAGTTCTGTGTTCCATTAGTATTCCTCCATTTTTCTAGTTTTCTCCCATACCTCTTTACTTCTCTACAAGAAGGATCCTTGAGGAACTTGAATCACACAGCACATGTTCGTTATTCTAGATGCCGGGGCACTGAAAACATCATACAGAGTGTGCTGGAGATGGTAAATAGCTTTTATCTCACCCTGCGAGCTTTGAGTGATTGGTGGTGACTACATAAATTGCTCTTCTGAGAGTGAAAGAATGCTCGAAAATCTGCAGGAGGAAGGCAGCATGTGTCACAGAATGGGAGGGAGGAGTCACATCTTACTGCACAAGTTCCTAGACATCCCAAGTGGGTCTTAAGCCTGCTGCACACATGCCAAAAAACAAGGGTGAAAACAAGGAACAGGGAGGGGCCTCAAAGACAGCAGAGATGCAGAATGCGAATGGGCTCTAAATTTCCAGAATATGGAAATTGGGAGAGTCTTGTGGTGGAGAAAAGTAATGAAATGAAACAGATTGAAGGTGGACATATTGCGGACTGAATTATGCATCTTTCTAATCATTTTTAGTCATCCCTCAGCAGTCAGCCTTTCTTTGTCAAAGAAAACCAGGACTTAACAAGAGTTAAAGCAGTACAAACAGATTTTATTTAGGAACCATTGCAATGGGGGAAGAGAGACATAAGTATGGAACTGGGCTCAATTCAGAATAAAGCAAAGACAAGCAGGGCTTTATAGCCAAGGAACAGGTTAGCAAGAGTAAGGGTTGGGAGACAGAAAAGTTTTAAGATGAAACATCAGGTGTAGGAAGGATTTTGGTTAAACTGACTTGACCAGATTTTTGTTGAAGGCAGGACAAAGTGATCAGATATGAAGAGTGAGAGTTAAGAAATTCCATCAGATAAAGGGGTGAAGGTTCTCTCTAAATTGATTTATCAGAATTCTCCCTAAAACTGAACAATGCAAAATCACATATAGCAGTCCAAAGGAGAAGTCTTGTTGAGAAAAGGGTTCAGAGGAGCTGGAATAAAAAGTGTGGTTAAGGGAAAAGTTTTATCACTATAGTACAATTTCATAGGCTAGGACAGAATGTTCCTAGCTTAGAGTTTATTGGTCCTTAAGTTCTACCTGCAAAGCAAAAATCTTTGCTTATAGTTAAGAAAATCCTGGGCTAAAGTCACAGTATCACAGTGAAGATGACGTTCATGGGCACCAACATTTTTCCTCATCTGTAACTTTGGCTTCTAAAAATATCACTTAAAAGTTGAAGGTATTGAATAGAGTGTAGGAAGTAGGAAGAATGAAATACGAAGGGTGATGTATTTTTTTGTCACTGAGATAGAGGCATAAAAGATAAAGGAAAGGGGACTGGATATTATTAAAATTTAATACATATTTGAGGGGCATAATTACTTCCTGTTTATGTTCTTCTGTACACAAAAAATAAATATATGAGAGTATTTCATGTCCAACTTAATAATACAAGTTGCCTTAATGATGGTATCAAGACAAAGTGAGTATCTTGACTTATATCTCCCAAAGAATACAACCGCAAACAAAATATAATACTGTGAAGAAATTAGTGGCTTCCAAGTAGCATTTAATTCTCTGTGTGTAAAGAAATTAGTTAATTTAAAAATTATAACTATATAAATTATCACCAGAGCAGACAATATATTTCAGAATGTTTTATTAAGATTCTTTTGATAGCCAATGGATGTGCAGTTTTTAAGTTTTATGTATTTTTAAAAACTATATACTGTATATGTAGTGATTAGATTTGAAAAGCTAATTCAACTCATTGAATATAACATTTGTATGTGTACACTTTTAATTATGTTGTTTTGTAATATTTTCATCGTGATACGTTTAGAACAGTGTCCAGAACACAGTAAGTTTTCAAAACATATTTGTTAAATGAATGAATAAATGAATTACTTATTCTTTTCATTTATTTTCTAATTTTTAATTGCCTTATAATGCTCTGAGCAGAAACTGATATTAATTCTAATACCAATAAATCTGCAGAACAGAAGTATGCATTTCCTTTTTTGAAATGTCAGATCATTAATTCTAGAAATCATTATATTAGCTATTACTTGTAAATATCTTTAGGCCATTAGTGATGGTAATGGTTTTACTGCAGGAAAAAGGAGGATGGGAGATCAAAGTGAATCAAGAAGCAGATGGAGGATAATGTTACTAAGATTAGCTACAGAAGAAGAGCAATAAATAGCATCTGTATTTTCAATTTAAATAAAAATTGGATTACTGCACAATTCTGTGCCTGCTTTGCTCCTGAAGCAAGGGTTTTGTGTGTCAACAAAAGTCTGAACCTTTTCATCAGAAGAAATGTTGGCCAGATTGAGAACTATAAAAGTAAAAAAGTCAGAAAAATTACATTAAATTTTTATTTTTACATATTACAGATATACAGCAAAACATAGACAAGGAAGTGTATCAATTATGCCGGTTTGGATAATAGAAAGCTCTCATAAAACTCCTCGGCATATTCACGTAGGTTTAATTTAAATGTAGGATACAGGGGGAAGAAAGTGAAAAGAAACAGAGGAGGAGCTGAGTGGTTTCCTGGTGCAACTCAGGGTGTTTCTTTTGCCTGTTCCAAAGCATGGCTTTTTTTTCAGGTTATGATATGCATAAGGAATCTTGCTTCAGGGAGCTTAGACAAAGATTTTAGTGGAGTCTTTGCCCACTTTTTTGCATCCAGATCTGGCTGTGTAACCAGTTAATAAACCAGGTGTAAACCGTCAATGTGTATATCCTTAAACAATGTAGACAAGGTAACTTTGGGTGCCACTAAGATAGTATCAAACATTAACAGCACATTATAGAAGAGTAGCTAATCTTGAATTTATGTTGACTGAGGGTCAGGCTTAGACTGCCAGGAGCCCGAGACAGAAGCATACTGATACTCCAATTAAACTGTAAGATAACTTTAAACATAAACTTTTCTAGGTTAGATTGGGACATAATTAAATCACTCCAGGCAATTTGGCTACCTCTGAATTTGACTGCCTTCATTGTATCAGCATTCAGGGAATACAGATGTATGAATTATCTGACCAACTTTACTGCTTTCTTTCCTCTGAAAGGGCTAAAATATATAAGATTAAAAAATATACTAGGTTGTCAATTGCTATTATATTGTATTTCTACCATTAGAAGAAAGGAAATTTGGTCTGCTAAAGTAAGCAGATATTCCTAGAAGTGATAGCACTTAAGATAAATCTTGAGTAACTGAAAACTTTGATGTGATTTTATGTAGTTATGATAAGTAAACACCTTTATACAATAAACCAGGACCAAAGTCACATTCTTTATACTGTACAAGTGAGCCCAGATGTTGTTTAATGATAAAATTTAAACAAAATATGTTTGAAATTTGGCTACAGATTAGGACTGGGGATTAATTTCAGATAAACTAAATTCTTAGCAGAATTCAAGAGGAATGATGTATACAGGGCTGGCTTCTAGAAAATTTGAGGTTTAGAGAAGTCTACATTGAAGACTTAACTTTCACTGGCAGCATCTGTCTAAGCTAAGCAGGTACCCTCCACACACAAACAGGAAGTAGCCCTGCCTGTTTGCTGTAAACAGACCTAGGTAAGACCTCACTAGTAAAGTGGTCATCAGCAAACTGTTTGCCTGGAAAGCTCCTTTTTCATATCATGCTTATCATCTTATGATGAAATTATAAGAGATTAAATATTGACAGTCAAAATAGCAGATGCCTGGAAACTAGAACTTCTCTGAATCCCTACCCCTAAACCTAAACTATAAAATTGAAAGATCCAAGCTTGATAGCCCATGTGATACTCTAGAGAAAAAAAAATACTTCCTACTCTCTTACTATTAATTCATCTAGAACTGTCCAGAAAACATTTAAAATCTAAATTGTTTGATTGTTGAAGGAATTCATACCATCCTATAGGTAAAAAAAAAATCAGTTTTAGAAATAAAAAAATAGAACACATCCTGTAAGTAGAATGAGTGATACAAACATTCAGAAAAATTTACTGGTATTTTAGGCATGATTCAGAAATGAAAGGATGTCTACAGGATTGATCTTCTACCTGATGAAGAAATATTAACTGGTTAGATTTGCCAATTAATTTAAAAACAACAACTTTTTAAAATCTCAAAATTGATGGTTTTATATCCATGGATTAAGGGACACATTAAATAATAGAAATTACTTTGTTAAAAATTTGTAGTCAGATGTTAGCCAAAAAAAAAATCCATAGATGACATATTATCAGAGTTACAGTATTCACATTTAAGCATAAAACATTTTATACAAAGTAAAAAATAGATCTAAAATTTTCTTAGCCACTTGAAGTATATGGAGGTCATCTGATGTAAATCTGTTCACCATTTGCTGAGCTCATATCATGCACTGGAACTTGAATATATGCAATCCAAATTTTGTTTCAAGAAGGTCCTGAACACTATGGGCAAAAGCTAGAAAGCATAGCCCAGCACATCAACTGTGAAGGGATATGAAAAGATTTTTGGTGAATTTTGAGATTAATGCATACGTATGGGATCAGCATGTGATGGAAATATGGTATAGGCAGGAGTGAGTTAAGGATTTGCCTTGCTACATAAAGTCAAATGAAGGTAGAAACAAGTATGATCCCCCCCCCATCTTTTACTTTTAATAATTGGCCTCCTATAGTGAAGAATTTTGGGCAGATAGATGTTAGAAGTGTAAAAATTATTTTTAGGATAACGTAATTCCTAAAGTCTCTACATATCAGCATCACATCATAGAAGATATATACTTATAGTAGCACAAAACTGTATTTCTAAGTTTCTAGGCATTCTAAGTTATGATAAAATGACTTTATAGTATGACAATCAACTATCACTCAAAATGAATTATTTTCACTTTGCTTGCCTCTGGGATTTCTAAAAGTCTAGCCCTGACCCTCGGTCAAAATCTAGTTAGTGATTTATGGTGTGCTGTTTAAAGTTTAATAGTCTCTTAGTAGCAACCTGGATTAGCTTGTCTAGGTATCTGCAATGTAAAATGCAAAGACAAAATCTGTGTCTTAAACCTCTATAATTCTATGCTCAAAATGGTAAGAAGTAGGCATAAAAGGGGGGAAAGAAGGGAGAAAAGGAAGGAAGTGGGGGAGGAAATGAAGGAAGGGGAGTAAGGGAGGGTGGGTGGGAGGGAGGGAGGAGGGAAAGAAGGGAGGAAGGAAGGAAAATCTGAGATTAGCTCCTGGAATAGTGCCCCCAGTTGTGACCAGGTCTAATAATTCTGAATAAAGAAGATGTACAAACAAGCAAGCAAAAGATAACTCAAAAGAAGTAAAACAAACAAACAAAAGATAGATAAGCCAAAAGAAGTAAAACTCTCTCTAATATTTCAGTAATGAACTAGGTATAAGTGCCATTTAATATAATTAACTGTTAGTTTGGATAAGCTAAAGGTAAGGTAACTTCCAGGCTTTGAACATCAGTTGACTTTTATTAGGTAAGAAAGAAATCTGCTCCAGCTCTTTACTGCCACTTTGCAATGTGCATTTGATTATAATATTTTGGCTTATGGAACAGACTTCTAGGACACTTTGCTGATCAGTTATTCCTTCTGAAAAAATAAAGTTCTATATTCACCTGGCATCGTAACTAGCATAAAGCTTTAGCAGAAATATGCATGCAGTTGAATTGTAGTTGCACAAACCAGTAGGACATTTTCTGTTCTCTGACTGTTCTTCTCTTATATTACAAAGTACCATATGGCTGTAGTTATTTGTAGTTTTACTCCAACAAAACACAGACAAGAATTCTGTATACAAGGATTCTGGAATAGAATTTCATTTTAAGTAGCTCATGCAATCAGGTATGATAGTGAGTAAACAAATTATGAAATAGTCATGAAATGAAAATAAAATGTAGTCATTAAAAAGATAGTCTAAATTTATTTTCAGGAAAAGTAACTCATAAGTTAAGTAAGAAAAAGCAGGCTAAAATATCTTACAGTAGTTTACTTGTTTTAGGTCTATAATATTAAACAGGCACTTAGTTAGCTTTCTTAAAACTGCGAATTCACTGAGGTGATTGAACTTTATGTCATAAAACAGATTAAATTCACAAGTTAATAGATATTCCATTGTAGTTTGCTTCAATTACCTCTTTATTACTATAGAGATTTTAGAAAACTAAACCTAAGAAATTGATCTCCTCCAGCTTTTGCCTGAAGATTTATAAGTAAGGGTAAATGATTGTCTCCTTGAGATCTCAAAATCTCGTTAGGTTCCGTGATCTACCAGGTAGACCTTCATAACTAACTTTGAGGCTGGATACTTATAAGTTAAGAAGAGGTAACAGTGTTTCAGGCAGAGCCTTTCCTTTTTAAAATAACCTTGGTAGTAATTATAGACTTATCATCCTTAATAAAATCAGAATTATGACAGTCCAGGTATTCCTGGGCTCAGGCAATCCTTCTGTCTCAGCCTCCCAAGAAGATGAGACTACCTGCACATGCCACCACACCTGGCTACTTTGTTTTATTTTATTTTTTTAGAGATGAGGTCTCTCTATATTGCCTAAGTTGATCCTGAATTTCTGAGCTCAAGAAATCTTCCTGTTTTCATCTCCCAAAGTGAGAGGATTACAGGTGTGAGCCACTGTGCCCAACCCCAGGTATGCTTTTGATTGAAAAATCTGTTTAATTTTGTCCTTTATACAACAGGAGAATATATTTTTCAGCCTCTGCAATATGTATATTGACATTAAATATACACACATTAAAAGTATTTTCCCTAAATTCTGAGTTGTCAGTGACAACTAAATAATATTTTAAAAAAGTTTTATTTTAATGTATTTAGCTGGGCATGGTGGTGTGTGCCTGTAGTCCTAGCTACTTGGAAGGCTGAGGCAGAAGGATTGCCTGAGCCCAGGAGATCAAGGCTATGGTGGCTGTGAGCATGCCTCTGCACTTCAGCCTGGGCAGCAAAGTGAGACCCTGACTCAAAAAAAAAAGAAAAGAAAAGAAAAAAATATTTTATTTCAGTTTGCAAAAGCACTACACTGATGGTTACGCTATATCATGAAGAAAGTAGAACATTTCATCTCATGCAGACTAGGCAATAAAAACAAAATTAAGATATCAATAATATTTAAAACAACCTGCCAAACCCGGTGCAGTCTTTTCATGTGGCTCCGTACCGTCCTTAGTTGAAAACACTTTTTATAGTAGCTAATAGAAAAACCTTCAGGCAAGCAGGAGAAAAAGCAGACACTAAACGTTGATGATAAGACTTAATGACGGCTTTTTTTTTTTTATTAGCGTAAAACCAATATCTGAATAAAGGAGAGTAAAATCCTCTGTTAGATTAAAATACAGAATTATTTCATAAGGATTTTATTAGTGTTTTCCCTGAGGGTGAGCGTATTATGGACAGTAAGGGCTTAATAATAATAAGACAAATAACTCAATTTTAAAATGTGCAAATAATCTGAACAGACATATCTCCAAAGATGATATAAAAATGTCCAATAAGCATATGAAATGATATTCGAAATCATTAGCCATTAGAGAGATGCAAATTATAACCTTGATAAAATACCACTTTATACCCACTGGTCTGACTACAATAAAAATGACAGAGAATGACAAGTATTACAGTGAGCATATGGAGAAATTAAGATCCTCATACAGTGATGATGGGAGTGTAAAATATTGAAGCTACTTTGGATAGCAGTTTGGTAGCTTCTCAAACTCTTAAATGTATGGTTACATATCATCCAGCAATCCCTTGCCTAACTGTGAACATAGTCAAGAGAAATGAAAACAAATCTTCACAAGTATTTGTACATAAATGTTTACTTCAGCATTAGTCATAATAACCAAATAGAGGAAACAATCCAGATGAGCATCAATTTGTGAATGCATAAATAAAATACAACAGAAGAAGTTAGAGAGACTCTGTGTTATATGAATATTTTATTTATATAAAATGTCCAGAATAAACAAGTCTACAAAGAAAGAAGAATTAATGGTTGCCTAGGATTTGGAGGGTAGGGCGGGAAGACTTGGGACAAACTGAGTGAGTGCTAAAGGGTTTGAGGTTTCTTTCTTGGGTTGATAAAAATATTTAAAAGTCAATTCTGGTGATGGTTGCACAATTATGTGAACACACTAAAAACTCTTGAATTGTACATTTAAAAGTGTGAATTGTAGGTAAATGATTAATAAATCTGTTAAAAAATAAACTTAAAATATGGAGTCTAAGATAACTAAAAATAATTCTTTGTCGTATAACCTTAAAAAAATTAGCACAAGCTGGACTCAGTGGCTCAGCCTGTAATCCCGTGCCTTGGGAGGCTGAGGTGAGTGAATTGCCTGAGCCCGCAGGTTCGAGGCCCGCCTGGGCAACTTGGCAAGACCTTATCTCCACAATAAATCAAAATTTAGCCGGCATGGTAGCGCGTGCCTGTAGTTCTAGCTACTTGGAAGGCTGAGGCAGAAGGATCCCTGGAGCCCAGCAGGTCGAGGCTGCGGCGGCCGGGAGCGGCCACTGCACTCCAATCTGGGCGACAGAGTGAGACTCCAACTCAGGAAAAATATATATATATTAGCACAAAGCACAAGATGTTATTCTGGTGAATGTGGAATATCTACTATCAGAAACAAATTACACCGAACGTAACTTCATTATAAGCTGCTTAAATGCTGTGATCCAATTTGTTATTTAACTGAGATAAAACTAAACTTTTACTTTGCACAAATCTTGTGAACTTGTATTATGTTCCACAGTGATATCAGGGAAAAAATATATAGATGATTTTTTTAAAAATTATCAAAATAGATCTTTATTTATTACATGAAGGTCTTTATTTCATTACAAAATTTATATTTGTAATATATAAAAAATGTTTTTTAGCTAGGAATTTCTGAGAGTTTTTTTCTTCTTAAAATGTTAGCACATTAAAAATATTACAATGTTAGTTTTTTTTTGTTAATTCCAGGGAATTGTGAGAATATTAGTTTCTATAAACTAATCAAAAAGAGCTCCTTTATTTTAAGGTATTTATTTTTAATTTCTTAATACCCTCTGGAGGTAGGAGAATTTTTATACTTGGACAATGATAGGCAAAGATTTTTCCCAATTACATATACACAGGTACACAAGAAAACTTGCAGCTATGTTTTTATACCATCAAACCACATGTTAAAAGTAGATATAGATAAATATATATATATATTATGTATATATACATACAAATTTTCTAGTCAAAATTCAAAAATATGTTTTATTTCCATTGGACACAAAATATTTTCTTCATGAACTGTGCTCTCAAAAAGACAAACAAAACAGAATGTCAAATGGTATTCTCTGTGTTCTCTTCATGGAAGATATATCCTGATCATTTTGAAAGCTTACCTAGGGGTCACATCATTAAGCCAGTCTGTCAGTGTTGTTACCAATGGGAAACAATTTTTCATGTGGGTACAAACTAGACTCTAAGGATACAAACATTCCTCTTTCAAATATCTGATCAAACTAGTCTTGTAGGTCCTGGACACATTAGTCTTTTAGACTAGTTTTGGTATAGTGCACAGCCCAGAAACCAACAGATATGACTAAGAGCAAGGAAAGTAATAAAAGGAGTTGATAGGTGAGGAAAAACAGAATCTATTAAAAGAAATTTCTATTGCTGCTTAATTTCACTTCAAGAACCAATAATACATGTGTCTGGGCTTGAACCAAGACCAATGAGGCAAACGTCTCAGGCAACACATTTTCATTGACCCCAGAAGGTAAGTCTTCTTGGACTCCTTAGTAAAACTTCCAAAATGATCAAACTATTCAAAAGTATAATTTTAAAACTCATATATCGCTTCTCAATAAACCATGCATTCCATACCTTATATGGTGGTCTTGACATTTCATTTTCTAGAATTTATCTTCTCGATATTCTCAATTTATTATACTCTGAATGTCTTTGAAGCCACAGTGCTCTGTCTCACCTGCTCTCAGTAAGGACTCTCTTTCTTGTTTCAAGAGATTGTAATTAATGTTTTTTACTTGAACGAAGCAGGTTTAATACAATGAGTAGTCAATAAAAATTTTCAAATAAAATTGGTGTAATGGGGTGATTCTTTAGGTGATTACGTTCTGAGCAGTATTCCATTTAGTATAGGTAAATATACTTTCGAGAAAAAAATATGAAAGTTTAAGTAGTGATGAAAAGTTTCATAAAGTCAGTTGTATTGAGCCAAATCTAGAAAGAAGTTTATGATTTGAAGAAATAGTGGAACTACCACTTGCCAGACTAGAAAAAAGACATGCAAAGATGTCTGTGAATCTGGTACTGAGCATTGTGCTTGCCTGCTTTACACATAGGAATCCTTCAGCAATCCTAGGGACCTAATTATTCCTGTTTTTCAGGTGATTACATCGGCATTCAAAATCAATATTGTCAAAGTGGTGTGTAGAGAAAAACCTGGGATTTGGTCTTTCTGACTGTACATTCCTAGCTGCCTTACTTTGCCTGTTTTAAGTTTCTTTATAACTTAAAACTATGAGCATCTAATAGTTTTTTATCTGGAATTTGCGGTAGGAATGAAATTATTAGAAGAGTGGGACAGTAACAAAAGAGGGTATTACAACATCTGATGCTGACAACTGAATCATGAATCTTTTTTCCAGTCCTACGAAGAAGAAAAGTCAGGGATATGTTCTCCTCGGTTTGGCGGGTGGGCATCTAACTTTCTTTTTATTCTGCCAATCCAAGAGGAATATCAGTTTTTCCTTCCATCCTAGGTTATTAGAAGCTGGATCAACTTCGGTCCTAATTATTACTGCACATTAAACTCTGATGGTGGGTCAACAGTTCTTTTAATAGAAACATAACAAGGTAGTCTACAGACTAGTTAGAAGACCTGAGTTTAATGCCCTCAATCTTTGCTGTGCTCTTTCAGGGCTGACACTTTAGGGTCCTTCTGAGTCTGATATTCATATTATTCCTTCTAAATGGACAGATCGCTTAATACCAGGCTCCTTCTTGTATCTTGAAAAGCTTACTGTCTTCAGTGAACTTGAGGGAAGTAAATAAAGCACTATTCAATGAACTTTCTGTATTTGGGTTTTTTTGCTTGCTTGTTTTTTGTTTTGGTATTCACAACAATCCTAGGAGGGAAGTTTTATCATTTTTATCTCATTTTACAAATGAGAAAAATGACCTCTTAACTGTTGTACCTAATTCTTAACCTTAGTCACCGAATATGGTTCCCTCTGACATAGGGAGAGGTGAGAAGAAATATGGCTGGTGCTTTGACTCTAGTCTACCATTTCTACAAAGCTTGATAGTATACAGTTTCCTCTTTAATTTTCTTCCAAAGAGAGTTTTAATTTCCTTTTTAAGCCACATACTCTAGTTTCATTGAAAGAAGCATCAGTTTATTTAATTAATATACTGTTGGTCTTGTTCACTGGGTATTAATCCTGGCCTTGCTATAGTAAATTTGTCTTCTTCCTGGTTCTGGTTTCACAACTCATGCTTTTAATCACTATTTCACACTGATTTGTAATATATGTCTCAGAAAACCTGCAGGAATGCCATATTCAGCAACATCCAAATATTTCTTTTTATTGTTAGGCATATATTAGATCAATAGACCAATATGACAACATCTATAATGTTCGGTGATGAATGGTTAACCCAATAGATGGGACCTTACTGTGAAACACTTCTTAGTTGGGAAAACGTTTAGGATTGGGTATGAAAGAAGAGAAAGAGTATTCCTGGGTAAGAGAGGGCAGAAGAATATTTAAGATTAAAGGAACAGCTTGCAAAACATCCGACATGGGAAAGGCATGGGTGGCACTTGGAGAACTAAAGAAAGTCTGTCTGGTAAGGACATAGTAGTCTATAGATGTCCATCATCTCCAGTTGAGTTATTGTGTTGGTGAGATAAACTATGTCCTCACTGATTTTCTGCCTGCTGGATCTAATTGTGATAAAAAGAGTTAAAGTTTTCAACTACAAGAGTGAATTCATCTATTTCTCCTTGCCTTTCATTCTATTAGTGTTTACTTCATGCACTTTGATGCTCTGTTGTGAGGCACATACATGTTAAGGATTTTTATGTTTTCATGGAAAATTGACCCTTTATCATTATGTAATGCCTCTCTTTATCCCTAATAGTTTTCCTTGGTCTGAAGTATATTCTGTTTGAAATCAATGTAGCTATTCTTGCTTTCTTTGGATTAGTGTTAGTATGGCATGTCTTTTTTCATTCATTTAATCTATGTCTTTCTTTTCATTTAAAATGAATTTATTGTAGACTACTTAAAATTGGATTTTGTTTCATGATCTGCTCTGATAACTTCTGTCTTTTAATTGATGCATTTAGACCATTGATGTTCAACGAGAGTATTAATATCATTGGATTCACTATCATATGTTACTATTTTCTGTTGCCCTTATTCTTTGTTCCTATTTTCTCATTTTTGTTACTTTTTGTATATTAATTAAATAAACTGATGCTTCTTTCAATGCAACTAGAGTTTGTGGTTTTAATTAAGTATTTTGTATGATTTCATTTTCTTTCCTTTATTAACATATCAATTATACTTTTTTTCTTTTATATCTCTGGTACTTGCTTTAGAGTCTAGGATATTTGTATAATTAACCCAAGTCCACGTTCCAATAACACCTCACAAGTAGCATGAATTCTTATATAACAAAACAATTCTAACTCTTTCCTCCTGTCCCTTGTGTCATTCATTTCACTTATATATAAACATACATAATTGGACAGATTTTTTGCTGTTATTATTCTGAACAGTGTTATTTATTATATCAATTAGGAATAAGAAAAAATACAGTTTTAATTTTACCGTATCCACTGGTATGTAGGTTTTTTTTTTTTTTTGAGTTGGAGTCTCACTCTGTCACCCAGGCTGGAGTGCAGTGTCATGCTCATGGCCACCGCAGCATCCACCTGCTGTACTCAGGCAATCCTTCTGCATCAGCCTTCCAAGTAGCTGGAATTGTAGACGCATGCCACCATGCCTGACTAAATTTAGGGGATTTATTGTAGAGGTGAGATCTCACCAAGTTGTTCAGGCTGGTCTTGAACTCCTGAGCTCAGAGCAATTCTCTAGCCTCTGCCTCCAAAAGTGCCAGGATTACAGGCGTGAGCCACTGCACCTAGCTTATTTCATTCTTTATGTATATCCAAGGTTCTGAACTTTATTATTTTTTTCCTATGTAAGGAACTTTTTAAAAAAACATTCTTTTCAACCTCAAGTTTTGTTTATCTGAGAAAGTCTTTATTTTTCTTTCATTTTTGAAGGATAATTTTACAGGGGGCAGAATTCTGTTTTGTTTCTCTTAACACTCTAATTATTTCACTTCAACCTCTTCCTGCGTGCATGATTCCTGAGGAGAAGTTAAATGTAATTCTTATCTCCCCTTCTCTAGGTAAGATGATTTTTTTCTCAGGCTTTTTTTCCTTCATTTTTGATTTTCTGTAGCTTGAAAGTTTTATGTCTAGGTGTATTTTCTTTGGCATTTGTCCTGCTTAGTGTTTTCTGAACTTCTTGGACCTGTGGTTTGGTGTCTGACCTTTATTTGGGAAAAATCTCAGTCTTTATTATTTCCATTTTTAAAAAATGTTTTGCTCCCTCTTTCTAGAATTCTCACTATTTGTGGTTGTCCCATAGTGATGAGATATTTTGTTCTGTTTTTTTAGTGCTTTATGTTTCTTTTTGTTTTTTAATGTTGGAAGTTTCTAGTGAGATATTCTGAAGCTCAGAATTTTTATCTTCCTCAGCTGTTGGTCCAGTCTATCAACAAGCCCATCAAAGTCAGTCTTTCTGCCACAGTGTTTTTTTATTTCTAGCATTTTTGTTTGGTTCTTTCTTGGAATTTCCATCTCTTTGCTTACATCTGTTCTTGCATGCTGTCTACTTTACCCATTAGAGCCCTGAGCATCTTAGTCATAGTTGTTTTTAAATTCCTGGCCTGAGAATTCCAGCATCCCTGCCATATCTGAGTCTTATTTTGATGCTTGCTTTGTCTCTTCAAATAATGTTTTTTGCCTTTTAGTAAGCTTTGTAATTTTTGCTTGATAGTTGGATATGATGTACTGGGTTGAATATAACTACTAAAAATAGACCTTTAGTAATGTGATGGTAAGTTATAAAGGAAGGGGCGCATTCCATAATTTTAGGAGTAGATCTTAGTCATTTAGTGACCCTGTGCCTTTGATCTATGAACTTCACATGTTCTGAGTCCACCCCCATTATTCTGTGGGACTGGATGGCTAGAGAGGGCTGCAGTTGGGCATTTCCCTTCCTCCAGGTCTATTAGACTCTGATAAAACCACAGAAGGTTAGGCTTTGACTATATTGTTTCTCCTAAGGGAAGACATCATTAGAAGAACAGAATGCTCTGGTATGTTTCAAAAGGGTTATTTTCCTCCTTCCTCTGCTGGAAGGACTAGGAATTTTATCTTTCAATGTTACTGTGAGAAGCTGGACAAACTCTTGGAAGTAAAACTTGTAAGAGTGTGAGGGCCCCAAATGATTATGTTCCTTTGTATTTTTAACTCTCCACCTTCTTCATGCTTCATGTCTATTCCCTCTGAGGTTTGTGCACAGGGATTTCTGCTCTGGCAAATGTAATTCTGTTTACCTCATGTTTCTCCAGTGTGGGATACTGGTTTGTCCTGTGACCCCACCTTGCTGAAAGCTCTAAGAAGGGTTTTCAGTTTTTACTTAGTGCAAGGTTTTATTTGTTGTCAGAATGGAATGGCAATTTACAGTTTCCTAGATGCTGGATCTGAAAGCAGAGGTTCAGTGCCATTGAGATTCTAAATCTTTTTATATAACTTAATTTTCCATTGAACATTTTAGACTATTCACATAAACTTGTTTTATTTTCTTTAGTTCTGAGAATTGTAAGTTATTGTTTATTTTATTATTTTACCTCTTTTGTTTCTTTTATTCATTACTTCATAAAACATAACAACTAGATAGTGTCTCTCTTTTTAATTTTTTTTCTTTGCTTCCTATTTATTATCTATTGTCATTTTGTTCTACCTCCTGGATATGATACTTAACTATATCTTCAACTCTTCTTTTAACTTTCTATTCTTTTTTTATATATATATTTTAAAGATGCGGGGTACAATCCAGAACTGGGTACATAAGTGATCATTGAATAGATGAAGTTTGAGACTCCTTTGGTCCTCATTTTGCCTGGTTTAGGATCAGACACCTTTATTGATGTTACATCCCCCCCCATTCTTTCCCTCCCCTGGCAGTGTCCTGCTATTGACAATCACTTTCTTATAGTGATATGATAAATGTTCAGGTTCCGTTTATGAGTGAGAACATGTGGTACAGTTCTTTGTTTCTGTGATAGATCACCGAATGTGATACACTCTAAAACCATCCAAACTGCTGCAAAGTCCATAATTTTGATGTTCTTTATGACTGCACAAAATTCCAATGTGTATATGTACCACAATATTTTTAATCCAGTCCACTTTCAGTGGGCAGCATGGTTGACTTCATCTTTTTTGATACTGTGAAGAGCACTACAATAAGCATGTGTGTGCAGGCATCTTTTTTGTAGAATGATTTGAGCTCCTTTGGGCATATTCCCAGAAGGGGATTTGCTGAGTCTTATGGCAGGTCAATTTTTAGATATTTTAGAAATTGTCACACTATTTTTTGCAAAGGTTATGCTAACACTCCCACCAACAGTGTAAAAGTGTTCCCTTTTCCCTGTATCTTCTTCAGTATCTGTTGGGGTTTTTTTGGAGTTATTAATAATGGCCATCCTAACTGGAGTTAGGTGGCATCTTAATGTGGTTTCACTGTGCATTTCTTTGATGATTAGTGAGGCTGAGCTTTTTTTCATGCATCTGTTGGCTGCTCATATAGCTTCTGTTGAGAAGTGTCTTTTCATATCTTTTGTTTTTCAATTGGGCTGTTTGTTTTTTTCCTTTCAGCATGTTTGAGGTCCTTGTAGAACCTGGACTTTAGGTTTTTGTCAGACATAAAGTTGGCAAATATTTTTTTCCCACTCAGTGGGCTGTCTCCCCATTCTCTAGATGTTTTCTTTTGCTTTGCAGAAGCTTTTCAGTTTGATGAGGTCTCACTTATCTGTCTTATCTCTAATAGCACAGGCATCTAGGGTTTTGATCAGGAATTGATTGCCTATTCCAATTTCCATGAGGGTGTCCTCTGCATTTTCTAAGATTCTTTTTTTTTTTTTTTTTTTGA